>NC_134354.1:729113126-729303126 GCF_048569485.1 Anomaloglossus baeobatrachus
CATAGACTGTGCAATGGATTGAGAAAGTGACTCAGAGTTTCTCAGCAAAAGAGGCGAACTCTGTCCCTGCAGCCTGGTCAGGGGGAGCAGGTGGGGGGGGGGGGGGGGGGGGGTCTACATGAGCCGAGGGGCCCCACCAGTCGTCCGAGGCTCCGCTGAGCAAAAGAAACAGGGGTCGAGCATTGCTTACAGTGAGGGTAGGTGGAACCCGCAGGTAACATAGCCCCACAAGAGGTACAGGCCGCAAAAAAACCCTGTGCCTTAGCAGCTTTGCTCCTTGTGGACGACATGCTGTTGTCTCCTAGGAGAGTGATCACTGAGGGTATATGGGAAAGGGGTATACAGCCCACCGAACAGATAGATATAAATATATACGTATCTAATCTGGCACCCTAGGGAGACCAGCACCGGGTGACAGGTGTGGCTTACTGACCGCTAACGAGCGGAGTGTGTCCTCCAGATTCCCTGCCTTGGATCCCCCCGGAGCTGCAGAGCTGTTCACTGAGAATCCTCCACGGCAGAATGCCAAAAAATGGCTGCCGGAGCTCTCAGGGGAGGAGTGGAGCCGTGGACGGCACCAGCAAAGTAAGGGAATCTGGGGTCCCCACAGTGATCAGTGAGGGGGGAGGAAACATGCAGGATGCTCCAGCCCTCACATCCGACGTCAGGTCGGTAATCCCGCCCTTACCCCTGACAGGCAGGCCCGGGGGGCAGGATTTTTGCGACTAGGCCGCGATGAAGCCGGGGACTAAATTTGAGACCGCGCCCGGACAAGCAGGCACGGTCGGCGCGGAAGTCCACCGGCCTCCTGAATTCAGCAGCCGCCGCGGCTTCCGGGAAGAAGGTGCGCTCCCTGCACAGTCCCCTATGGGGACACAGAGTACCTTTGAGTTGCAGGGCCCGGTCCCTGAGGTTGAAAAGGCTCCGGTCCAGCAGGTTCCCACAGGGGCTGCGGATGGAGCACGGTCCCCAGTAAATGGATGACCGCTTAGGATCCCACTTCTCCCAGAGCCGCTTAAGGGATGGTGAAGGAGACGGCATGTGGCTCCAGCCTCTGTACCCGCAATGGGTACTTCAACCTTAACAACACCGACGTAGTGGGGTGAGAAGGGAACATCCCGGGGGCCCTCTTTTCTTCCAACCGACATAACCAAGTTGAGAATGCATGAGTGGATGTGTGCCTCCTTCCACACAAAGCATAAAACTGAGGAGCCCGTGATCCACGGGAGGGTGTATAGGCAGAGGGGAGGGGTTACACTTTTTAAAGTGTAATACTTTGTGTGGCCTCCGGAGGCAGAAGCTATACACCCAATTGTCTGGGTCTCCCAATGGAGCGACAAAGAAATAAGGTATTTGAGAGAAACAGTTTCTCAATATATCGATGAGAAAAAAAAAAAAAAAAAAAATTACACACGAGTGAACCACTTCTTTAAGGCTCTTTAGAAACAGATCTTTTAGAAAAAAAAGTATCAATGCTACTAGATACAGGGACGGTTAGGCAGGAATTAGCAATATGCACCCAGAACTGCTCGTGGTCCTGGGTGCATATTACACCTGACAGGGTCCCTTTAAGCTGAAGCAATATACTGTACAGAAATCATACCACATAGATCTGAGCCGGAGAAGCGTGGGCCCTTTTATAGTGCTTCCTCATGTTGGACGCCGTGATAAACGCCAAGTTACAATTTTCATCTTCACACCTAAAGACAAGATTCATAATTGAGAACTCAAGACAAATATATCAAATTACATGATCAAGTAACCAGAAACAAGAGCTATGGAGTGCTGTTATCTTAAGTGAATAAGGCTTCCATTAAATGATCGTGGGGTCCCAGGGGTCAGACACCACTGATGGCCCAACCTACAAAATGTATGCCATTATGCAATATAAGGAATACGGTATAGCAACTGATGCTTGTGTTTTACTATACATCATTTAACAGAAATTGGCTTATGGCAGACAATGCCATGGCAGCAGCACGACTAGTAGCTACCGCCATATAAGAGGATTCCATAAGAGCCTGATACATGCAGCTCTCATCCATCACAATAAAGAGGTCCTGCCTCACTGCGCATTGGGAGGGGGTAGATACACGCAGTCACTTCTATTTAAGAATAGGCCAATTCCAGAATTTAGGAGCAGGACCCCCAGTCTGCACACATGGCCTCCATATCACAGTACACTTACTTGTAAGGTCTTTCCCCGGTGTGAGTCATATTATGGCGATTCAGGTGAAACAACGTAGTGAAGCCTTTACCACATCCTTCATAAGTGCAGGGGAAGGGTCTCTGCAGATGTAAAAACAAAAGGACGTCACTGTCCATACGGGGCCTTAAACATCCATATCAGAGGGTGATGGCATAGTGCTCTTGTGAATACCAACAGCCCCTCAGTATTCAGTATAGAATAGTGTCCCATACAACCAGTGATCTGTGCCATTATCAGGGATTGCCCCTCAATATACAATTGTGCCCCATACAACCTGTTAGGCTATGTACGCACTAGGCGGATTTTACCGCGGATTTGCTGCAAAAAAATGTTCAGAACCTTTCTGCAGTGATTCACCAGCAAAACCTATGGGAAGAAAAAAAAAAAAAGCTGTGCGCACTATGTGGATTTTGACAGCTAACGGTTTTGCTGCGGGATTCCTGCAGCAAAAACAATTACATGTCACTTTTCCGCACGTCGCTGCGGCATTTCACTCCACTGACTGTAGTGAAATCCCGAAGGGAATAACGCAGGTAGTAAATTCTGTGCATTTCACTGCGTTTTCCTGCGTTATTCCCTGCAGTATTTCGCGTTTTTGGGACATAATGTTCATCACTGCCTGCGTCTTGCAGGGAAGTGATGTCATTATGACAGGAAGAGGAAGCGGAGCAGAGAGTAAACACACACACACACACACACACACACACACACACACACACACACACACATTGAAATCAAACGTACATATTAAAAATACAAAAAGTGGGCTCCGCTGTATTTTTACCGTCCAGCCAAGGTAAACACAGCGGTGGCTTGGTATTCTCAGGCTGGGGAGGGCGAGGGCCAGGGTTCATGCCCCCCCCCGACCGCACCTGAGAATATCAGCCCGCAGCTGCCCCGGGACTGTTGCATCCATTATGCGACAGTCCCAGAGTGTCCCCGGCTCTTCCCGATTGCCGTGATGCAGTGGCAATTCTTACCGGTAATGTGTTTTTCCTGAACCCATGACGGCACCACGAGAGAGGGGATCCGCCCTTCAAGGACAGGAAACCTCCAGAATAAAAAGGGGCGGCACCTCTCCCCGCATCAGTTGATTACCGAGCATGACAGGACCTCCGAAACAAGGAACATCGTTAAAAAACATATCCCGCCACCATAACCGCCCAGTGAAGAGGAGTGAAAAGGGAAGCAAACTAGCAACCCCCAAGTGCAGGGAAGGAATGTAAGGGTGCCGTCATGGGTTCAGAAAAAACACATTACCGGTAAGTAATTACGTATTTTTTCCAGCACCACGAGAGAATTACAGAGAGGAAGACCTAGGGAGGGACAACAGTTTGCAGAACCCGCCTCCCAAAAGGTGATGTCGGTGAACGACAAATCAAGGCGATAGTGATTAAAGAAGGTGGACGGAGAAGACCAGGTTGCTGCCTTACATATCTGCTCAATGGAGACCTCCGATCTCTCCGCCCAGGAAGATGCCATCGCTCGCGTGGAGTGCGCCTTCAAACCAGGAGGCACGTCTGCTCCCCCGGCCGTGTAGGCAACAGAGATGGCATCCCTGATCCACCGTGCCAAGGTGGATTTAGAAGCCTTAAGCCCCTTTCTACAACCCTGGAAGACTACAAACAGACTTATCCCTCCTCCCTTCCGAGGTGACCAGCAGATACCGTTGAAGACAACGCCTAACATCCAGGCAGTGCCATCCCATCTCCTCCGGAGTAGAAGGGTTGGCATAAAAAGAGGGAAGCACTATTTCTTGTGATCTATGGAAGTGGGAATGCACCTTTGGCAAATAGGCAGGGTCAGTTCGTAAAACTACTCGGTCATCAAAAAACTGGGTATACGGAGGAGAAATGGATAAGGCCTGAAGGTCACTAACCCTACGGGCAGAAGTGAGGGCGACCAGGAGAATCGTCTTAAGGGACAGATGCTTGAGAAAGATTGAGCCCTTAGATTCTAACGGTGGCCGTGTTAAAGCTGAAAGTACCAAGTTAAGGTCCCAGGACGGTAGTGGCATGGTTCCCCGAGGCTTAGCCCTAGCACAGGACCTAATAAACCTAGATACCCAGGGATCTCCGGCCAGGGTATGGTTATACAAGGCGCTCAGTGCGGAGATTTGCACCTTAAGGGTACTAACTGAGAGACCCAGTTCCCAACCCCTCTGTAGAAATTCCAAGACAACCGGGACAGAGGGTGGCTTAGCAGGATCCGCACCCGTAGATGTCAGGAATTTTGCCCAAATGCGCCCATAAATGCGAGTAGTGACAGGCTTTCTGCACTGCATCAAGGTGGAGATCAGGCCCTGAGAAAATCCCTTAGTGCCTAATAGCGACCGCTCAAGAGCCACGCCGTCAGATGTAACCTGGTGTGCTGTGGGTGGAAGGCTGGACCCTGGGATAGGAGATCCGGTAGGTCCGGGAGAACCCACGGATCGGTGACTGACAGATGCATCAGCCAATAAAACCAAGGCCTCTTCGGCCAAAAGGGTGCTATGAGAATCACGACTGCTTGATCCTCCCGTATCTTCCTGAGCACTGCAGGGAGGAGGATGAGTGGAGGGAAGGCATATGCGAGGCGGAAGTCCCACTTGAGCAACAGCACGTCCACCGAGTGGGGATGATCCCTTGGATCCAGGGAACAGAATCGGGGGACCTTCCTGTTGGTCCGAGTTGCAAAGAGGTCTATCTCGGGAACCCCCCCCACAACCTCGTTATCCTGTTGAAAACGGACTGATTTAGAGACCATTCGCCCTGGTGAAACTGGGTGCGACTGAGAAAGTCTGCCAAATCGTTCTCCTTCCCTCAGATGTGCACTGCCGACAGGGAACCCAGATGAGCCTCTGCCTGAGACATGATCCGGCTTGCGACGGACATGAGGTGTCTGGAGCGAGTACCCCCCTGGTGGTTGAGATATGCTACCATCGCTTGGTTGTCTGACAGAACTTTCACATGTCGACCCCGTAACAACGGCAGGAAACGACCTAACGCCTTTTCCACCGCCAGCAATTCCCTTGTATTCGAGGAATTTTGAGCTTCTTCTCCAGACCATCGTCCCTGAATGAAATGAGCGTCCAGATGTGCCCCCCAACCGTAGAGACTGGCGTCGGTGGTTACCACCACGGGGTCTGGCGCCCTCCAAGGCACCCCTCTGCCCAAGTGGACCGGATCTAGCCACCAATAGAGGGACTGCAATGTGCGATGTTTGAGAATGACGAGTCTGTCCAGATGGTCCCCGTAAGTGGCCTGATGCCGTAAGATATTCCACTGAAGGACCCTGGTGTGTGCCTGAGCCCATCTGACGGCCGGGATGGCCGCAGTCAGGGAGCCCAGGAGGGACATCGCACCCCGGAGAGACATACGCCGGTGCCTCAGAGTCCGGTCTATCTGGGTCCGGAGGGCTTCCACTTTGGAAGGAGGCAACCGACAAAGTTGAGTGTTGGAGTCCCAAGTGAGTCCCAGAAATAGCTGAACCTTGGATGGGATTAATCTGGACTTTTCCTTGTTGATCAACCAGCCCAACTCCCGCAGGGAAGCTTGCACCTGCCAGAGAAGAGCCGCACAATGGAGAGCTGAGGCGCCCACAATCAAGAAGTCGTCCACATAAGGAATCAGAAGGACCTCTCTCTCTGACGCAGATATGCTGACATTTCTGCTATTATCTTTGTAAAAATTCTCGGGGCGATGGCCAGACCGAAGGGGAGGGCTTTGTATTGGAAATGGCAGACCCGACCGTCCATGGGGAGGGCTATCCTGAGGAAGCATTGGAAGAGAGAGTGGATTGGGACATGATAATATGCATCGCGCAAGTCTATGACAGCCATGTGACAGTGGGGATACAGATATTTCACTATGGACCGCACGGACTCCATCTTGAAGCTGTCTATTTGAAGGAACCGGTTGAGGGCTCTCAGGTTGATGATTGTGCGATAGGAACCGTCGGGCTTCCCTACCAGAAAGAGGGTGGAATAGAATCCCTCTCCTTGTTCCCTTGTGGGGACTTCCACTAGAACCCTCTTGAAGAGGAGGTGACGGACCTCTGCTTCCAAAGCCAGCTGTTCCTCCGGGGAACGACGCAGAGGGGTAACCACGAACCGGGGAGGAGGAGGCCGAAGGAAGGGGAGCCGGAGGCCGGAGCGTATAAGGGCCCGTATCCATGCACTGGAGGAAATCCTTTCCCAAGCCGGAAGGAACTGAGAGAGCCTCCCTCCGACCTGGGAAAGCGAGTCACTTGGATGACTTATTCTGATCTTTTGAGGGGCCCTTGAACATGAACCCCTTCCCCTGAGTCTTTCTATCGGACCAGGAATTCCGATCCCGTGGTCGGGTGGGGCGGCGAACTGGCTTCCTCCGAAAGGACCGCCGGGAAGAAGGGAACGATGGAAAGGGAAAGCCGCCCTTCTTGTCACTAGCTTTTTCCAGGATGTCATCCAGTACTGGCCCGAACAGAAATTCACCTTGACAAGGGATATTGCAGAGTTTAGACTTAGTTTGCAGATCCCCCGGCCAGCATTTCAGCCAGAGAGCCCTTCTAGCCGCATTGGAGAGGGACGCTGACTTTGCAGCCAACTTAGTGGAGTCCGCCGAGGCGTCCGCAAGGAAGGCCGCCGCCCCCCGCAACTTGGAGAGGGAGGAAGCAATCTGCTCCTCCCGGACATCTCCTTTGCCACCCACAATATGGCGCTCCTATCCTGGAAGCGCCACATCACCAGCCGCCACGAGGACGCCCCGCAGGGATCGCAGCAGCCGTCCCCCGTAACCCGGCCGGATGCCGGCACGCGCTGACAAGAAGCTGGTAAGGAGAGGGGAGGGGGGAGGTGGGAGCAGGGAGGGAAGGAGCCCGTGCGCAGACATAACCCCCGTGGGTACGCTGCGACGGGAGAGCCCTGCGGACAGGTTTGGTAGATCAACTTACCTGCCCCGCAGGCTCCTGGCGCTCCTATCGGGCGCGCTGTACGCACTCCGGACCCCCATGGGTCCGTTGCGGCAGCTCCACAGCACCTCGGCCGACCGCAGCAGGACCCGTGCCGCTGCCAGAGCCGGCCGACGGACTTGAATCTTCGGCCCCTCAGGACCTTCGTGGATCTAGTGGATCTGGAGGCTCCCTGTTCAAGGACAGGAAACCAACTGATGCGGGGAGAGGTGCCGCCCCTTTTTATTCTGGAGGTTTCCTGTCCTTGAAGTGCGGATCCCCGCTCTCGTGGTGCCGTCATGGGTGCTGGAAAAACACACATTGAGAAATCCTTTATGTTAAATAAAATAACAAAAAAGCCCCCCCTCTTTCACCACTTTATTAACCCCTGCCAACACAAAGGTCCCATGACGCTTGCAGACTGCTGCAGCTGCGTCTGACACACTGTACTGAATGCAGCCTCGCAGCGAGACTGCAGAGGTAACCACAGGTCATTTCTCACGGTCGGTAATGTGAACACACATTACCGCTCGGGAGCACTGCAGTGTGTCCTCACAGGGACTCTTTTGATTATCTATCCATCAATTATCTATCTCAGAAGGAAATTACCTTTTTTTTTTTACCAATGTGCTTTATTGCATTGAATGCATTAAAACACATGTACCAACCTGTGGAAAAACCGCACAAAAACGCATGCGGATTTCAGTGCATTTTTTTTCCCACAGGTGCGGAAATCTTTCAGAGCCTGCGGAATTTTCTTAAAAAAAAAAAAATTTACATTTTCTAGTGCGCACAGGGCCTCATCTGTACCACCCTCAATATAGAATAGCACCATAAACTGGCCACTGATATGGGTATATAAAAAAGGTGCGCAAACCTGTAGATCGGGCTCGGCTAGGGAAAGGGGGGAGGGGGGGGTGAAGGAACCCCTGCCCAGTTTGGAACTAGACTTCAACCTGGACCCTAAACCCCATAGAAGTCTATGGGAACCTGAACTTGTGTGCTAAGGGCTAGAGAAGGGGGGGGGGGCGCACACTGAAAGAGGAAGGAAAAAAAAAATAAACAAGGTGGGAGGATTAGCGTAGGACAGACTTATCGAGCGTCTGCACTGCTTCCAGGTACGCTCAATTAAAAGGGAGCCTGTCAGGTTCAATATGCACCCCACAGGGGGTACTAACATGCTAATGGGGCCGACTAGCAAGTGAAGCAACGCCCTTAGGACTAGTCCCCATGCTCATTATCATACGAGAAGATCTCTATGCTACTAGATACAGGGACGGTTACGCAGGGATTAGCAATATACACCCAGAACTGCTCGAGGCTCTGGGTGCATATTGGACCTGACAGGTTCCCGTTAAATCTCATGCATATTCACCGGTCCCCTGCCCACATTCTCCAACAGCATCTGATTGATTGCCCTCACACTAGCCATATTGGTCCCCAGCAAATATGTATGCGACCTAACGAGGGGACCCAGCAGCAGTGTGACAGCCAGAGACTTAGTAAGTCTCCTGCTTAAACCCCCATTTTCCCCCCCCCCCCCCCTTCGTTATCCAGGTGGCCAAACCAGACTTCCATGAGAAGTTATTAGTGTTCATTGGCCATGCGTGGACACTAGGAGTCCAGTACCAACACCAAACTTTACAGCCCAGGTTCACCCATCACTAGTGGTGTATTATCCTTGTGGACAACTTTATAGTATCTGCTCAAATTTGCCCAGTCACTGAGGTCAGGTGACAATAGATGCTCACTGTCTACATCACCCATCCTGAGAACCATATTGGTTGTGTGCTTCACTCCACAGGCTGCACTGATAGCTATGTGTGTCCACTATGAAGAGCTGCAGTTACAGCCCTGTGCGGAACAGAACCCGCCTGGCTCTGAAGGATGGCATTAGTGTAAATGAGCACTCAATCTGTGACAACTGTATTGCGGTGTATGTAGCTCACAGCAGTAGGAAACTACAACTCCCGGCATGCCATGACAGCTGCAGTGAGCGCGGGCATGCCGGGAGCTGTAGTTTTGGAGAGCCACATGTCATACTAGACCGCAAGACCTCAATGTCTTAGGAGTGACGTGCCAGCATGCCCAGGCCGGTACAAGCAAGACCCCCGAGCCGGCACTGTGCAGGGGAGCTGCAGTGGTGAAGCGCCTCAGCCGCCCGGAGCCCTCACCCCGCCATGTGCCTCACCTCCCCCGTGTGTTTACACAGATGCGCCAGCAGCTTCCAGTTCTTATTGTACGTGGCATTGCAATCCGGGAACGAGCAGATGAAGCGCTTATACACGACCGGCGGCGGCGCTGCTATCTCCCCCATTCTGCCGCCGGGCTCCCGCTCCGCACCAGGACTGCACCACCGAGCCACACACACCGCCATGTCCCGGCTTCGGCTTTCTAAAAGGAGGACTGTACCATCAGCCCACATTCATCTAGGTGGAGACGATGTGGGTAAATGGCACAGACCACAATTTAAGGACCTGATAAAAAACCTGAACGTCGTTCTTTACCATTCAATTTGTCTTTCCCTTATTTACTCTATTATTTCTAGGCTGTCATACGTTTTTTTTCCACCTCCCCCAGCTTCAAAGCTTGAATGGTTCTTGCTGTCTGGGTCACGTGATAGCTTTCAAATCTCTGGACGCCATCTTTGTGAAGGGCTTGATGAGGGCAGAAGATTTTAGATGTTTCTGGGAATATAAGGAGTAACACAGAGTCACCATTAATTCATATTTATTATATAAGTGTTAGGTCAGGAGGTTGGAATTGCATTTGGATTTCCAGCAATAAAAGTTATCACAAGGTGTTTGACATGATAGGTACACTTAAAGGGGTATTCCCATCTCCAATATCCTATCCTAATATGTAGTAGGTGTAATAATAGTAATATTAGTAAATACCTCCAATTAGAAATGTAGTATAGTTCTCCTGATTGCTATGTATCTTACCTCATGTGCAGGCCATTGCAGGACCTTAGGTATCCATGGTTACTTCCATGCATATAGTGACAGTTGCTAGTGTGGCGCCCCTGACCTGGTCAGGCACCACTGAGTACTGCACCCATGCTGGGGACAGTACAATACAGGTAATCCAGAAGGCTGACCGGGGTGTGGAACACAGGCGCATAGTAATCAGCTCTCACACATGTACCCATGAGAGGACCCCTGGGGATCCCAGGAGGGGGAAAAGCCTTGACCTTCACTGGAATAGTGGAGGGGGCCAAAAGCCTCCATCTCCTCTCAAGGGGTGTGGTAAGAGAGTCTGGTTGCTAGGTGGCGTAGGCAAGAACAGGAGAGGAGGGGCAGTGAGTCAGTTAGAGCAGAACTCCATAGGGCTCAGTGAGGAGCAGACCTGTGGGGCTGTTGCTGTCTAACAGCGCCCGCGCAGTGGCTACTGACGGGGGAGAAC
This sequence comes from Anomaloglossus baeobatrachus, assembly GCF_048569485.1. Classification (NCBI taxonomy): domain Eukaryota; kingdom Metazoa; phylum Chordata; class Amphibia; order Anura; family Aromobatidae; genus Anomaloglossus; species Anomaloglossus baeobatrachus. The sequence goes on from NC_134354.1 coordinate 729,123,649, forward strand.
GGTCAACTAGGAGTGCTACCCGAAATCCATCTTCAGCTAAAGAGAGAGCAACGGAGTGGGAAGTAAGGAGACTGCTAGAGAGTACCAGGCCCAAACGGGCGGCAGATCCCGAAGCGGAGATAGATTCAGCTTTCTTTTGCTAAACCTGCCGGTGTGGGGCTCTCAAAGCCCACGCCACAACACCACAAAAAGCCGCAGCCACGTAGCCACAGTTAGGGCCCATAGCTCACAGGAGGCAAGAAGCTGGAGTGATCTGGCCCAGGCAACAAGCACACGGCAAACGAAGGGGAGTGAGGCTTCAGCAACTTCCCTGGGTGACCCCCATAGGGACTCAAAGTCGGGGTCACCCCAAACCACCAAGGGCTAAGGAAGGCGAGTTAGTAGTCACCCTCACAAGTCAGCCTGAAGGACACCTGGTTCCCGCCTGGTTCATCCCAGCTACGCCCGGGTTACTCACCCTGCCACCTGAAGTGAGTAAAAACCCTGAAAGTCATTCTGCCTGTGTGGAGTTATTCTGCGCCTTGTGGTACTACGCACCTACATCGGGCCCTGGGGCTTGCCTCACTCTCAGGAGGCTATTCCAACTAACTGCACATACCATCAGCCCCAGGCGACCCTCAACCTGCAGTGGCGGTCCCTACTGGCCGCAATACTGAGAGTGGCGTCACGACAAACTATCAAAGAAGATCTCCTACCTGTGACCAGATTCAGCCGAGTGGAGTCCCTGAAGGTAATGCACCGACACTACACCTGCGGGGCTTCACATCTGGCGTCACGAACAGGATAAGGACTAGACCTGTTCAGACAGGTGACCATGTGCCTGGGCGGTCCGCTTGAAAAATTAGAAGCGCCGCCATATTGCCACCATGAAAAGCGCGCTGAAAAACAACAGCAGCCCGCGCTGGGAGAAGTTACCGCCCACGAAGAGGTGTGGCTACCCAGAGATCCCCTGCAGAGTTCTGACCTTGCCAGCTATGAGAGTGGAAGCGTCAAGAGACGTCGGGACAGAAAGGAAGCCACAAGCCTGCTGCTGGGAGAGGAGCTGCTGAAAGAGGCAGAGCAGAAACTGAACAGCTTGCTATCAGAGGCAACGGCGAGTCCACAGCTGGAGAGTCGTGCAGAAGAGGGCGCAGAAGAAATGGCGTCTGACCGCAGAAATCCAGAACCGGGCTCCGCTGCCTGGTGGTATCGGGAGCTGGCCCAGTTCTGCGACCGACTGGAGACCCGGGTTGTGGAGCAGATCCGGGAAGAACGAATGGAAATGCTGGAGATGACCGCGGCGGTTCGGGCCTATGAAAGGAGAGCCGCGCGCCGAGTGCCAGACAGGACGGCGATGACGCAGACCCCGATGCTGCCACCGGTGGGTGAGTCGAGTGATGCCCCGGCCAGCGCAAGTGCCCCGACCCCTGCTGCCACGCCCGCGGTCCCCGAAGAGGCGTCCGGTGCGGCGACGCTGAAGCAGGCCGCAGCCACGCCAGGTGCGGCCTTCCAAGCCCCAGCGGCCGCAGCGATGCCCTGCTCGGCCCACCAAGACCCGGTCCCTGCAGCAACGCCCAGTCCGGCCCGCAAAGAACCGGCTGCCACCGCGACCCTCATCCGCGCCGCAGGCGTAACGCTGACCCAGGCCGCCGCCCTGCTAGGCCCGGCCCGCCGAGACCCCACCGCCGCAGCAACGCTCGTCCGCGCCGCAAGTGAGGTGCTGAACCAGGCCGCAGCCACGCCAGGCGCGGCCCGCCAAGCCCCGGCCGCCGCAGCGATGCCCTGCTCGGCTCACCAAGACCCGGTCCCTGCAGCGACGCCCAGCCCAGCCTGCACCGATTCCATCGCGACAGCGACGCCGATCCAGGCCGCCGCCATACAGGGCGCGGCCCGCCAAGACCAGGCCGCCGCCAAACAGGGCGCGGCCCGCCAAGACCAGGCCGCCGCCATGCCGGGCGCGGCCCGCCAAGAAGAGATTACCTCATCATTTACCCCGGCCTGCAAGGCCAGAGCAGACACCGCTCCCCAGTCCAAAGAGGTCCCTGCTAGGAAGACCCTGATAGGAGAGGACCCCGAATACTGGAAGCTGAAGGCTGACCTAGAGGCCCAGTTCCCACAAGAGATGGTGGATCGGTATCTGCTCCCTCCGCACACCCCCAAGAGGGTTCCGGCAACCCCTGCAGCGACCACGCCAAAGAGTCCCCCGCCTGGGCCTGCTGAAGAAAGCCCATCCCCAGCACTGCCACCAAAGGAGTGCCAAGAAGAACTAAGGGGGAGAGGAGGCCAGGAAGCTGAGGAGCTGACTCCGGAGCCACCGGCAGTGGAGCAATACTCAGAGCCGGAGATGTTACCCTATTCCCGTTGGGATGAGGAGGACTTGACACCGTCTGCTGATGAAGACCAGCCCAGAAACCTCACCTGGGGCCCTGCAGGCATTGAGGTAACAGCCCAGCAGAACCCAGCCCGCAAGACCAGGCGTCGCAACAGAACAACGCTGTCCCCTGCACCACAGTCTCCAGAGCAGAGAGAAGTCACAGCCAGAGACCTACAAGAAAAACGGTCCCTCAGAAGAGCCAAAGCCCAGGTCAGAGGACCCCTTTGCAGAGGAGTAGTGGAGGATTTCAATTTGAGAAGTGGATATGGATTCATTGTAGCCCCTGGTATCAAAGAAGGGATATTTGTCAACAGAAGAGATGTGAACGCTCATCTGCCTAGAGGACACCCTGGCAGAAACTTAAAGATGGGAAATACAGTGCAATTCACTATGCATGAAGGCGAAAGGGGATTGTATGCGCTTGATGTAGCACCATGTCCCAAAGAAGAGAGAAAAGACAGAGATAAAGAAACAGATGCAGCAAAGGAAACAGATGAAGATCAAGAAAGAAAAGACAAGGAACCTACAGATGAGACTACCTCAGACGACGACAAAGAGCAAGAAAGCAGCAGGTGCCGCAGCCCAACAGGCCCAAGCCCTGGTATGGAGGAGTAAAGTAAAGAAAGAAGTTATCAGTTAAAGTTTTGAAAAAGTTTGTTTTGCAACGTTTTAAAGTTCAAGAATGTGCCCACAAAAACTATTGTGAGAAAACCATAAACCTTAAGGCTATGAACTGGCTATAGCCACAAACTCTCGCAGTGTAAATAGTTACACCAGAGGGCACCACCACCACCAGAGTCAGCCTGTTTAGGGGCTTGGCTCGTCTGCAACCAGGAGGAGCCCGTCCGTATATAGGGCCTTGGCTCACCTGCAACCAGAGAGCATGCCTGTTTATGGGGCCTGGCTCTCCACCACAAAGAGGGTACCTGGTCAGCACCAACTGTGGAAGCCGCCTCTACATCCTGCCAGAAGAGGCTGAAGGCGCGGATCCACCAGGCCAGGTATACCCTGAAACCACCAGCCCATGAAAGCCGCCTCTACATCCTGCCAGAAGTGGCTGAAGCCGCGGCCAACGTGAGAGGGTTTTGGGTGGGTTAACGGACTTGTGGGTGGAGGGTGGTGATGTATGGTACCTGGTGCTTTTAAAAATGTTTTACCATGTTTTTACTGTTTTATGCATTTTAAAATGTTGTCTTGCAGCCCGAGGACGTGCTGGTGATAACTAAGGGGGAATGTGGCGCCCCTGACCTGGTCAGGCACCACTGAGTACTGCACCCATGCTGGGGACAGTACAATACAGGTAATCCAGAAATCTGACCGGGGTGTGGAACACAGGCGCATAGTAATCAGCTCTCACACATGTACCCATGAGAGGACCCCTGGGGATCCAAGGAGGGGGAAAAGCCTTGACCTTCACTGGAATAGTGGAGGGGGCCAAAAGCCTCCATCTCCTCTCAAGGGGTGTGGTAAGAGAATCTGGTTGCTAGGTGGCGTAGGCAAGAACAGGAGAGGAGGGGCAGTGAGTCAGTTAGAGCAGAACTCCATAGGGCTCAGTGAGGAGCAGACCTGTGGGGCTGTTGCTGTCTAACAGCGCCCGCGCAGTGGCTACTGACGGGGGAGAACGGTCAACTAGGAGTGCTACCCGAAATCCATCTTCAGCTAAAGAGAGAGCAACGGAGTGGGAAGTAAGGAGACTGCTAGAGAGTACCAGGCCCAAACGGGCGGCAGATCCCGAAGCGGAGATAGATTCAGCTTTCTTTTGCTAAACCTGCCGGTGTGGGGCTCTCAAAGCCCACGCCACAACACCACAAAAAGCCGCAGCCACGTAGCCACAGTTAGGGCCCATAGCTCACAGGAGGCAAGAAGCTGGAGTGATCTGGCCCAGGCAACAAGCACACGGCAAACGAAGGGGAGTGAGGCTTCAGCAACTTCCCTGGGTGACCCCCATAGGGACTCAAAGTCGGGGTCACCCCAAACCACCAAGGGCTAAGGAAGGCGAGTTAGTAGTCACCCTCACAAGTCAGCCTGAAGGACACCTGGTTCCCGCCTGGTTCATCCCAGCTACGCCCGGGTTACTCACCCTGCCACCTGAAGTGAGTAAAAACCCTGAAAGTCATTCTGCCTGTGTGGAGTTATTCTGCGCCTTGTGGTACTACGCACCTACATCGGGCCCTGGGGCTTGCCTCACTCTCAGGAGGCTATTCCAACTAACTGCACATACCATCAGCCCCAGGCGACCCTCAACCTGCAGTGGCGGTCCCTACTGGCCGCAATACTGAGAGTGGCGTCACGACAAACTATCAAAGAAGATCTCCTACCTGTGACCAGATTCAGCCGAGTGGAGTCCCTGAAGGTAATGCACCGACACTACACCTGCGGGGCTTCACAGCTAGTGGTTGTAACCATGGATATCTAAGGTCCTGCAATGCCCAGCACCTGAGGTAAGATACATGGCTATATCAGGAGAACTATACTACATTTCTAATTGGAGGTATTTGCTAATATTATTATGATTACACCTACTACATATTGGGATAGGATCTTGGAGATGGGAATACCCCTTTAAGACCTCCGTCATACGTCAGTGATTCCGGTATGACGTCCGATATTATACATACCAGAATCACGGACATATACAGAACCATTAAAATCAATGGGTCTGCGCACGCATCAGTGATTTCTCATGGACCGTGTCCATATGGAGCATACGTGTGTCTGTGTTTTCCGTACGGAGACAAGTCCGTTTTTCTCCGGCATCACTGATATCACATGGAGTGCACACTGATGTGATCCGTGTGACACATACCAGAGAAAACAGGTGTCTTTTTATACTCACCTGTCTCCAGCTCTGCTGTCTTCAGCGCTGCTGTCACTTGCTCATTATGCTCATGCATAGTCACTGCACCACGGCCCGGAAGCAAGTGTGGCCACAGCATTGGAGACATCAGCACCACGGACAGCAGCGCCGGAGACAGGTGAGTAAATAGTTCCTGCTCTCCGTGTGCTATCACGGAGGACACACTTGTGCCAAAATCACACACCATGGAGGGCCAAATGCACCTTCAACATAGTCCGTGAAAAATGTGTGTGTTTTTCACTGACGTGTGAAGAAGGCCTAAAGGGGCTTTCGCTATATTCTTAAAGTGATCAGTGGGAGGTTAGTCTGCAAAAGAGGAAAATAAAACGTGTCATCATAATCAGCACACAGTGAGTATTTGGTGAGGTTTTTTTACCTCAGTATTTTGTAAGACAAAACAAGGAGTGGGTGATAAATACAGAAGTGATGATGTGTCTCTCTTAGGCTATGTGTGCACTAGAAAGTGACTTTTTCTTAAGGAAAATCTGGACCCTCTTAAAGAATCCCACACCCACGGTAAAAATCCGCAGCAAAACTGCAACAAAATCCGCATGTGGTTTTTCTGCGGTTTGCCGCGGATTCACCTTGGATTTACTGCGGATTTTCCGCAGGTTGGTCCCTGTGAATTTTTACCATTATCTATGGCAAAAACCGCAGGTACCTGCAGAAAAGAAGTGACATGTTCATTAATTCCTCAGCGGAAAATCCGCGGGTATAAAAAAACGCAGTGTGCTCACAGCATTTTTTATAACCCATAGGTTTTGCTGGGGAATTGACTGCAGCAATTTTAAACACATTTTCTGTAGCAAATCCGCAGCAAAATCCGCGGTAAATCCGCAGCGTGCACACAGGGCCTTATACTTTTCCTCTGATTGTCCCACTCCTGGTTTTATCCCAGAAATGCTCAGGTACAAAACTCACCAAATACTCAATGTGTGCACGTGGCCTTACAGATTCTGAGGTAAAATACTCACCAAATACTCAATGTGTGCACGTGGCCTTACAGATTCTGAGGTAAAATACTCACCAAATACCCAATGTGTGCACGTGGCATTACAGATTCTGAGGTAAAATACTCACCAAATACTCAATGTGTGCACGTGGCATTACAGATTCTGAGGTAAAATACTCACCAAATACCCAATGTGTGCACGTGGCATTACAGATTCTGAGGTAAAATACTCACCAAATACTCATTGTGTGCACATGGCCTATAGCAGGATGTTTTGAGACCTATTATTTGTTCACGAGTCTTTCTTCACACGTCAGTGTTTTTTGGTGAGTATTTCCTAAGTATTTGTACAGTTATGTTCACACTGCATCTTTTTAGGCAGTTTATAAATGTCAGGCTTTTAAGCAGAAGAATCTGCAGGAACTGCCCTTTTCGCTAAAGTTTTGTAACGCTGAAACATCTTTTGTTTGCCTTATTTTTTTAACATCTCCAGACTGTTCTTTTTCTCGCTTATTTACTCCTTCGTTTTTTGCACGTTTTTCTGGTGTTTTTTTTACCAGTATTTTTTTTTTGTACAACAGCATTTTTTGCATTATTTTTTTCAATTTTTTTTTTTATTCTTCATAAAGCAATGAAGAAAACAGCATTGTGCTGGAGGTGCTGAAACAAATGCACACAAAGAAAACTCTTTTAGCTTTTCCACTGACTTTTATTGAAAGCGTTGAGCACTTTCCTGCACAAAACGCCTGAAGAATGGACGTTGCTTCTTTTAAAGGGCACCAATCACCAGGATTTTGCTATATAACCTAAAGCCAGTGCTATATTGGCACTATCAGGCTGATTCTCTACATATCTTTAGTGGTCAGCTCAGATGTTTAGGTTTTGAAACACAAGAAAGTAAAGTTTAGAAAAATATCAGCTTCTTGAGTGACAGCAGCTGAGGATCAGATAATATCTGGGGGTATTCATAGTTATCGCCTCCCCCTGTTAGAATTAGCATACATATTATACTATTGATTTAATTTTTGACTTGCAGGACCTGTGCTGATGTCATACCCATGTGACAAGAAGGGGTGGGGCTTCAACCAACAGAAAAATGTTGCTTCCTGGTATCAGCTTTGTTGGCTGAGACCCAGCCCCTTCTGGTCACATGGGTATGACATCAGCACAGGTCCTGCAAGGCAAAAATTAAAGTATTGTATAATACTTATGCTAATTCTAATAGGGGGAGGAGATAACTATGAACACCCCCCAGATATTATTTGATCCTCAGCTGCTGTCACTCAAGAAGCTGATGATTTTCTAAACTTTACTTTCTTGAGTTTTAAAACATATACATCCGAGCTGACCACTACAGGTATGTATAGAATCAGCCTGATAGTGCCAGTATAGCACTGGCTTTAGGTTATATAGGAAAATCCTGGTGATCGGTGCCTTTTAAGTATTTGGCATCTTTTGAGAGTCTGAAATATTTAAAAGACGGACTAAAAACGTAACATATAACTCAATGTGAAATTATGAACTGCGACATCGGTCGAAACATGAGTTTTTCATGTAGAAATGGCTTCAGTAAACTCTCCTTTGTTGGAGAAGTTTTTCTCCTGAAGAGGTTTTCTTGCAGGGATAGTACCTATTTTTGAGTAGATTCCATCAGGATTCACTTCAAAGGAGTGACACACTTTTTTTCCTTCACCAGGATACAGTTATTTCACAAGGGTCATGGTAGTGAAGTGGTGTGGGGAAGAGGAGCCCACGTTTAGGGAAGAACCTATGGTCTTTAAACCATCATCGGCATATGATATATACCATCATGTTATATGTCGAGTCCTCGTCTGTGATGTAAGTACAGAATCTGAGCTTGCATCTTTCTTGGCAGATGATGGTTGGGTTTCACAGCCATCATCTTCATCTAACAACAGTGGGTGGCTCTATCAAAATATAAAAATAAGTAACCTAATCAGTAAACACTGTAAACAAAAAAAATGACAAAACTATGTTTTTTTTGTCACTGCAATACCATAAAAAATGCTGTAACAATTGATCAAAACATCATATCTATCCCTACATGGTATCAATAAAAACGCTGTCACCCCCTCAACAAAAAAAGCCATCATAAAGCTCCATTTAAAAAAAAAAAAAAAAAGTGACACCCCCCAATTTTTCGCCCACATCTGATTTTTTTTTCTTCACTAAAATTATAAAAAAAAAAAATGGACTTTTGATATTGCTGTAATTGTACTGAAAAGGAGAATCTTATTGCAAGTAATTGTGTCTTTAACAATTTCTCCCATTTGGAATTTTATTTCCGTTTTGTAGTACACTGTCAAATGAATGATGTCATTCAAAAGAACAACTCGACCTGCAATAAAGAAGCCCTCGAATATCTATGTGGACAGTAAAATAAAAAAGTTATGGCTCTGCGAAGAAGGAGAGGAAAAAATAAAAACATAAAAAACGGAAATTGGTCTACTCGTGAAGGGGTTAAAAGTGTTAAAAAAATACTCACATCACTCCACTTTTTGCCTATTAAAAAATTAAATAAAATAATAAAAAAGAATATACAGTACAACCTTGGATTACGAGCATAATTGGTTCCGGGAGTGAGCTTTAAACCAAGTTACTCTTATATCAAAGCCAATTTTCCCATAAGAAATAATTGAAACGCAGACAATTCATTCCACAACCCAAAAATATTTACTGTATTTATACAATCTTATTACAGTAATACAAAATAATGTACTGTATTCATATAAAATTATTATAGTACACTAATACATAATACTGTGCATTACAGTAAAAGCATATAAAACAAATTAAACTGCACTTTAGCTTACAAAAAAATTGTTGGTGTGCGAGAGGTACAAGCAATGTGCTGGACTGGTTATCAATAAGAAAGTACAATACTGTATCCACAAATGCAAATTAATAGACATGCTATATAGTATATACTGTACTGTGCAATGGTATACTGTGTACAATATACAGTACATATGTACAGAAAGTTACCTCCAGAGCGGGTCAGAACACGGTGAAAGGACGGAACCAGAAGTGTGCACGGTGAGTATTTGCTCTTATTGCAAAGCATTGCTCTTAAACCAAGTTACAAAGATTTCGAAAGCTTTGCTTGTCTTGGAAAACGCTCTCAAACCAAGTTACTGTTTATCCAAGGTTCCACTATATAGACATTTACATAATTTCACAAGGGCATTGGTGCCAAAGCAGGGGTCCAGTCCATAAATGATAAGAGAACAACTCAACACTCGGAATATAACACTAAATGAAAGAAAGTTTAATATGTTAATCCAATTACAATTGTTCCACTACAATTACATTACTCCAGGAACTGCTCCTCCAACCGTTACATTGTGATGAAGGTCTGGAATGTGGGATCGAAACGGCAAAAATGAATTGTAATTGGTTTACCATATTAAACTTTCTTTTATTTACTGTATTTTGAGAGGCAAGTTCTTTTCCTATTATTAAAAAAAAAAAAGACGGAACCATAGATTCCCAGCCAGTCTCCCACGCTGGTACTTGCCAGGCCTCAAACTAAGTAAAGTCAACGGCCATGTTAAAAAAAAAAAAAAAGAATAAACATATTCGGTATTGCCACATCCGTAAAATTTAACTCTGTTAAACTATATAAACTATAAAATAAATTAACCCGGTCGATAAGCGCCATAAGAAAAAAATTGAAATGCCAGAATTAGGTTTTATCAGTCACCATAAATCTGCAATAAGAAGTACTCAAACCTGATATCTACCATACAATAGTATCAGTACAAAAACGTATTCACGGGTATTTTCATTTTTGTAAAATGAAACAAAAACAAATTATACAAATTTGCTATTGCTCTAAGCATTCATACTGACATCAGGCTGCTTTACATGTTACAATTTCTCGTGCGATCGCATTTGCGATCGCACCCGCCCCCATCATTTGTGCGGCACGGGCAATTTCGTGCCCGTGTCGTACAATGCTGTAACCCTCTGTCACACGCACTTACCTTCCAAACGACCTCGCTGTGGGCGGCGAACATCCACTTCTTGAAGGGGGAGGGACGTTCGGCGTCACAGCGATGTCACACAGCGGCCGCCCAATAGAAGCGGAGGGGCGGAGATGAGCGGGACGTAAACATCCCGCCCACCTCCTTCCTTCGCATTGCCGGCGGGACGCAGGTAAGCTGTGTTCATTGTTCCCGGGGTGTCACACGGAGCGATGTGTGCTGCCTCGGGAACAATGAACAACCAGACGTTCAATTTTTAGAAAATGAACGACGTGTCAACGATGAACGAGAAGGTGAGTATTTCTGCTCGTTCATAGCTGTCACACGCTACGATATCACTAACGATGCCGGATGTGCGTCACTTACGACGTGACAACACCGACATCTCATTAGATATATCGTAGCGTGTAAAGCCCGCTTTAGAGAATCATATCGCCAGATAATTTTTAACATGCAAGGAATACCATAACAACAAAATCAACAAAAAATAGTTGCGCTTTTTTTTCCCATATTCCAATACATTGACTAGTAAAATGGATGTTGTCATTCAAGTTTACAGCTTAGTCACACAAAGAAACAGACTATGTCACTATGTCAAGAGAAAAGCTAAAAAAGTGAAAAAGTGGTGGCCCTTAGATGAAGGAGAGAAAAAAATGAAAACGCAAAAATGGAAAATCGCTATGTTGGGAAGGGGTTAATAGATAAATGGCTCCACTGCTTTTGTATTAGGCTTTAAAAGTTATTGTGACAAAGGCTGAGCAAACCCGAACTGTTAAGTTCAGAGTTCTTACCTATTCTCCATTTTTGCATTTTCATTTTTTCCTCCCCTTCATCCAATGGCCATCACTTTTTTATTTTTTCGCTTGACATAGTCATATGAGAGGGTTTTTTTGTGACCAAGTTGTAACTTGGAATCACAACATCCATTTTACTAGTCAATGTACTGGAATATGGGGAAAAAAAATCCACAATTTTTTTTCATTTTGTTGTTACGTTATTCTAAGTTCTAAGGTAAAGCAGAAAGCTGAGGGCTTGTATTATCAGACTGGAAAGGCCATTAGATGTGCCAATTTTTGCACTTTCCCGGCTCTCCCGATTGCCCTGGTGCGGTGGCATTCGGGGTAATACTTTTGGGGTTGATGTCAGCTGTGAATTGACAGCTGGCATCAAGCCCAGGGATTAGTAATGGATAGGAGTCTATCAGACACTCCTATTACTAATACAGCAAATATAGCGTTAAAAATATATACACACACACACACACAGGACAAAACTGTTTATTTAAATAAACACTTCCTCACATGTCCTTATGCACCAATTTATTTTAAAAAATAAATAAATAAAAAAGCCATGAAGGTTTTGAAGTAATCCACTAAAACCAACGTAATCCAAAAAAGACAATCTGAAAGAAGATTTAAAGAAATAAAAACAAGAGACAATTCCTCGTTCACCACTTTATTAGCTCCCAAAACTCCCCACAGCTTCGATGTAATCCAATGGATAATACAATGTCTGACGATTTTGTCGTAGAACTTATGGAGCCTTGTTCAGAGAATGACGCTTCATAAGTTAATTCCCAGTAATTTCTTTCTCCCGAGTGGTAACGTCAGTAACTCAGTAACGTCACCGCTCATAAGAAATTCCATATCTCACGCTGCTCCCGGTGTGATCCGGCGAGAACGGTGAGGTCACATAAGGTTACGGATGTCATCATCGCTAAAGTGGTGCACAAGGAGCTGTCTCTTGTTGTTATTTCTTTAATTCTCTCTTTTTATATCTTTCAGATTTCCATTTTTGGGCTACGTTGGATTTGGTAGATTACTTCAGAATCTTCATGTTTTGTGGGGGGTTTTATATATTGGTGAGTAATTGAGTTGGGGAGTGGTTTTTTTTTTTTGATTTTTTTATATTTTTTTTTCCTGTGTGTGTGTGTGTTTTTTTTTCTTTTTTTTTCTCTTAATACTTACCAGGTTAGTAATAGGGTGTCTGATTGGCACGTATCTATTACTAAACCCTGGGCTTGATGCCAGATGTTAAATTGACAGCTGACGTCAACCTCAAAATATTACCCTAGTTGCCACTGTACCAGGGCAATTCGGAAGAGCAGGGCAAAGAGCCAGAATAGACCTATCTAATTGATGCGCCAACAGTGGGTCTCCTGCGGGCTGCTAACATCCTGTTGCGAAGGGCCAAATAGCCATGGGCCTTCCCACCCTGATAATACCAGCCCCCAGCAGTCTGCTTTACCTTGGCTGGTTATCAAAAATTAGAGGGGATCCTACACTTTTTTTTTATTATTCAAATAAATAATTTAAAAAAACTGTTGAATCCCCTCTATTTTTGACAATCAGCTAAAGTAAAGTGGACAGCTGAGGGTTGCAGCCCACAGTTGTCTGCTTTACCCATGCTGGTTATCAAAAATAGGCGAGACCCCACATCTTTTTTTTCTTTTCATTTATTTCCTATCCACATTTGTTTGGAGGGAAATCGCCTCTGGTTTTCTTCCTTTTTCAGCTCTCCTGCCCTTACTACAACCATTTTGCAGCACACAAGTTTGGGTCTCTATTGACTTATATGGTTTCGGTGTCCAGGGCAGGGCCGAATTAAGGTTGGTGGGCGCCCCTGGGCAGCAAATCTGGTGGGTGCCCCATAAACGTTAACATTTTTAGCCATAATAGTAGAGCACGAACTGTAGCATTTAGATATAAATCCAATGAGCATGTATCTTACCCTGTTCTGCCACATTAAGATTTACAGTACTACAATACAGATACAGTCCAAGATCACTCACAGCCGTCACTTATACACAAAGTACAATACAGACACAGTCCAGGATCACTCACAGCCGTCACTTATACACAGTACAATACAGACACAGCCCAGGATCACTCACATCCGTCACTTATACACAGTACAATACAGATACAGTCCAGGATAACTCACATCCGTCACTTATACACACAGTACAATACAGATACAGTCCAGGATCACTCACATCCGTCACTTATACACACAGTACAATACAGATACAGTCCAGGATCACTCACAGCCATCACTTATACACACAGTACAATACAGATACAGTCCAGGATCACTCACAGCCATCACTTATACACACAGTACAATACAGATACAGTCCATGATCACTCACAGCCATCACTTATACACACAGTACAATACAGATACAGTCCAGGATCACTCACAGCCGTCACTTATACACACAGTACAACACAGACACAATCCAGGATCACTCACAGCTGTCACTTATACACACACAGTACAATACAGATACAGTCCAGGATAACTCACATCCGTCACTTATACACACAGTACAATACAGACACAGTCCAGGATCACTCACGGCCATCACTTATACACACAGTACAATACAGATACAGTCCAGGATCACTCACAGCTGTCACTTATACACACAGTACAATACAGACACAGTCCAGGATCACTCACTGCCGTCACTTATACACACAGTACAGTACAGACACAGTCCAGGATAACTCACAGCCGTCACTTATACACAGAAAGTAGATTTACTCACATATTTTTTTATTCATCCCAATGTTAAGGCAGCCAGGGCCGGCTCCAGGTTTTTGTGGTCCCCGGTTGAGTCTCAGTGGGCCTCATCCACATGTAGACACGCACATACACATACAGGCATACGTACATATACATATTTGAAGACAAATTCACAAAAATACATTTAAACAGACAAATATATACACAGTCATATACACTGATATACATACAGACACAGACGCATTACAGGTGTTAATATGGAGAAGTCACGAGCAGCCTCACTCACCTCCCCCGCTTGTTTCCGTCCAGCTCCTCCAGGACATGTGGCTGTGTTGCATGATGGCCATCACTAACAGACATGACTGCACATCGTGCACACTGACACAGCACTGCTGTATATACATCACAGGAGGGGCTGGGGCCTACAATATATACATTACAGGAGGGGAAGGGGGCATAGATTTTACTGGGGGGGGCATAGATGTTACTGGAGTGGCAAACAGCTCTGCTGGCGTACACATTACTGGGATGGGTGGCTTAGCGCTCTGGGGGACCCATATAGTTCTGGGGTGCCGCACAGACTGCTCTGATTCATATATACACACACACAGCTCTGCTTCACACACACACACACACACACAGCTCTGCTTCACACACACACACACACACAGCTCTGCTTCACACACACGGCTCTGCTTCACACACACACACACACACACACACACACACACACGGCTCTGCTTCACACACACACAGCTCTGCTTCACACCACACATCTTTCTTCAGCTCTGCTTCACACACACTCACACACACGGCTCTGCTTCACACACACACACACACAGCTCTGCTTCACACACACACAGCTCTGCTTCACACCACACATCTTTGTTCAGCTCTGCTTCACACACACACACACGGCTCTGCTTCACACACACACACACACGCACAGCTCTGCATCACACCACACATCTTTCTTCAGCTCTGCCCTTACCTGCTCTGATGCCATCCTCCTGCTGCTCCGGTATAGGCCACCGACCTCCTGCTGCTGTTCTGGTGCCGCTGCCATTCTCCTGCTCCGGTGAGTCTCCTCTCCTGGCTGCGGCGTCGGTCTTCTCCTCCGCGGCCGCGGCGTCGGTCTTCTCCTCCGCGGCATCGGTCTTCTCCTCTGCGGCCGCGTCCGCGGCGTCCTGCTGTGACGTCCGCGGCGTCCTGCTGTGACGTCCGCGGCGTCCTGCTGTGACGTCCGCGGCGTCCTGCTGTGACGTCCGCGGCGTCCTGCTGTGACGTCCGCGGCGTCCTGCTGTGACGTCCGCGGCATTGGACGCCGCAGCAGAGCAGGGAGCAGGCACACCTCTGACCCCGGAAGTGCAAGCGCTGGTACTTCCGGGGTCAATCAGCGTCCTGCGGCCGCAGTTTGTTTTTGCGTCTAGAGACGCAGATACAAATAAATGTAGGTGCTTTCTTCCCCCCCCCGAAAACACAGCTGATTTATTAGACTGTCTTTACGGAGGGGGAGAGGGTGTGAAGAAAGAAAAAAAAATTGCTGACCGGTGACAAGTATGGCCCTGGTGGTGGGGGTCCCCTTGGAAGCTCTTTTGGTGGGGGCCCCGGAGCTGAAGCCCCATCTGCCCCGCCTATAATCCGACCCTGGTCCAGGGTCAAGCTCGGATCCCAAACCAAACTTTATTTTAAAGTTTGTCTGAACCCAGTGAACTCGCACTTCTATGGGTCTTCTCATCCCTAATTGTGACTATCAGAGAAAAAGGGTAGATAAAAGGTGCACACTGCAGTACACTTTAATGCAGAACAAAACAGTATAAACTTGATAGATAGATAGATAGATATACAACACTAACATGTGCCTCTTTAAACGCTTTTATCCTTACTGTATAGTAGATTAATGGTGGACTCTGTTTCAAAGAATCGGTATTTTGGAAAATCAGACATTTATTATGAAGTATGGATGGATTGTTCTAAAGTTCACTGCTGAAAACCCTACAGAACGCTAATGTCTAATCATGGCCTTTGAGAATATTTAGAACAAGAAACGTCAGAACAATTTGTTGTCATAGAAATCAAATTATGGTTTTTATCGAATGAGAACTTTATGACCTGAGAGACATATAATTTACCTTATGTTTTTTTGGGGGCTAGACATAGAAATTGCTGTATTATTTACCGGTACAGACATAAACTTATGCAGTTAGGCAATTCATCTAATTTGCTGGGTCCTTGTAATAGAACAAACTTGTGGTAGATTAGTAACCATAAAACTTTAATAATACAATGACTTTCAGAACTTAAAAGAGGACCTTTCAGCAAATTTATCACATTGACCTGAGCACACAATGTAATAGCAGCTTCAAAGTGGAATAACATTTTTTTAGTTTATTTCTCTTTTCCGTTCCAGAGATTTTAGTAAAGTATTTGGTACCTAATGAGTTAACTTTTGTTAAATCTAAGTGGGTGTTATCAGATATTTTTCACTGGGGGCGTGTACTTTTTCCTCTTGTCCAATCATAGGTAGGCAGCAAAATCCTGGAGAAAGGACACACTTCACAAAGCTTAGAACAGAATCCTCAGTGTGTGAGTTGTAAACACACTTATGTCTTCTGTACTCACAAGTGCTCATAGAAGGGGGTGTAATGTGACACAACTAAACTCAGTTGGGCTTCCTCTTCCTCCACAGGGGCCTTATCTGACTGGTGTTAGTCATCTATAGTTTTTATTCATGCAGGAGGTTAATCTAGAACAGTGTTTCTCAACTCCAGTCCTCAAGACCCACCAACAGATCATGTTTTCAGGTTTTCCTTAGTTAGATTTTCAGGATTTCCTTAATGTTGCACAGGTGATGCAAGTATTCCCTGTCTATCATTGAGGAAAACCTGAAAACATTATCTGTTGGTGGGTCTTGAGGACTGGAGTTGAGAAACACTGATCTAGAAAATACCTGATCTAAGCTATTGTTCATTTTCGGCCAGCTTAATCAGAATTATACAGCTGAAAGCAAAGGAGGTCCGCTGGGAACACCTCTGGATTCAACTAAATTACTGTCAGCCAAATTGTATTGTGATGTAGAAAGCCACCGGCAGTACATTAGATAAATATCAGATTCCAGCAGCTGATGTCCGAGCACCCTTGAGAAATGGCATATAATGTCACTTCCATGCACTGCCCCAACCATGCCAGTTGTGGCGCAACAAGAAGACATTGACTATGGACGCATGTTCGTAGAGCAGGAACTAACTTCTCACCTGAAACAGACAACACTGATGACACTTCGCAAACAGATTAGATTATTACAATAAATAGTTTTTTAGGATAAAAAGCAATATTAGTTTTGTACCACCCCTGTATACCATTTCTCACTTTATTCACACATTACTCTGGCCACTTCAGAACTTTCCAGCTCTTTGTTTCCATACATTTCTGGGGGCTTCTTGCAGTTTGTTTGGGGGTCATTGCCCTGCAGGAAAACCCATGACCTAGGAAGTAAACCTAACTTTCTCACACTGAGAACTACATTGAGACCCAAAATCCTTTGGTAATTGTAATGCCCGTTCCAGCTTCTCTGCACTGTCCTGCCCCTCTCCTCTGGCGGGGATGCCGGTATTCTCAACTTCCCAGCCACCCAGCAATATCTGCTTCATCCCCGGTTCCTGCTGCTGTCTCCCAGGGCCTGCACACACTACACAGGCCTCCTGGGAGTGTACTTAGGTCACGCAAACATGCCCCTTTTCTTAAAGGGCTAGTACGCCCTAACCCAGAAGTACCTCTCAACCTATCGCTGAAAGACATCAGGCATTTAAGGCACCCTCCCCTTAAGGGAGGTGCCTGGGCAATGTGTTATTAACATTGCTAGTTCTTAGGTCCTTTTGTGTCTCCTGCTTCTGTTATTGTGCTGCATGCTGTATTTTTGATACTCTTCTGTGTTCCAGACAGAGGGTAATCCAGCAACAAAGTCCGAGGGATATTAAAATCCAAAAATTTTATTAAAGCAAATTAAAATCCATATAAAAAAAAGTCCAAACAGGGTACAAACAACTGTCAGAGAGGATGCATTTCTCTTGAGAGACTGACTAAGAGCCATTGGGTTCGAAATGCATCCTCTCTGACAGTTGTTTATACCCTGTTTGGACCTTTTTTTTATATGGATTTTAATTTGATTTAATAAAATTTTTGGATTTTAATATCCCTCGGACTTTGTTGCTGGATTACCCTCTGTCTACAATCTGGATTGCCAGTACACCCTTTCCCTTGCACGAGTCCTGGATACGGTGACCCCTCCTTTGGCTACAGGTGAGCGGATACCAATTTTTCTTTTTGTCTTCTGTGTTCCAGTGTATGTCGACTCCGCTGCTGCAACTATCCATACCTACAACTGCTGCTGCAATTATCCACACCAGCTGCTCCTACGATACCAGTCACTGTTTATGCAACTACCCATCTTGGGTACCGCTGCTGCAACTACCCATCTCGGCAGCCTCTACTGCAACTATCCACCTCAGCTAAACCTACATTACCAGCTGCTGCTGCTCCTACTATCAGAAAATGTTTGTATGTATACCCATGGTGCCAGCTCCCGGGGCACTGTGATCACCTACTGCTGTCCTTGTTGGCTACCTACCAATGTTTTTGCCTATCTTTGCCTCCACCTCGAGTGGCTTTAGTGAAGATTCAGTAGCCATTCAGGTACACTCCTCCAGGTCAGTGATCTGTGCCTTTGGCCCTGTGGATCCACTTACCCCTTGCTCGCCTTGCGAGCATTATGGTAAACTGTGAAGACACCAGGGCTCTAAAAAAGGTCTGTCAGAGTTTGGGTGCTGCTCATTTGCTAATAAAGTTTGTTGAAAGGTTGCAGCACTGCAGGTGCCTGTACGCTGCTGTGAACAATAAATAATTATAAAAAAAAAAATGATGTGAGGCTGGTGTTATCACGCTTGTAAGGCCCATGGTTGCATGGCCCTTCCTAGCCTAAAAATAGTAGCCAGCAGCTGGCATCCATTATATGCACCAATTCTGGCTCTTTGCCCAGCTCTTCCTGATTGACCTGGTGCTTTGGCAATAGGAGTAATACTTTTGGGGTTGATGTCATTTGTGAATTGACAGCTGGCATCAACCCAGTGGTTAGTAACGGAGAGGGGTTTATCAGACACCCCATTACTAATTCCAATCCTGTTAGAAGAAAAGGTTGACACTCACCGGGTTTAAAATCAATCCTTTATTTCATCTGATAAAAGTCAGTGGGAATGAGGATGCGGGGTGCTGTGGATGACGGTGGCCATTTTGCACTTCTCCTAGCGCTTCAACAGGTCCAAACAGAGCTGATTACTTACATTGATTATGAAAAAAAATAGGGGTGGCCTCTACGCCATTTTTAAAAATTATTCAAATAAATAATTAAAAAAAACAACATGGGATCCCATCTATTTTTGATAACCAGCCAAGGTAAAGCAGACTACTGAGGGCTGCAGCCCACGGCTGTCTGCTTTCCCTGCGCTGGTTATCAAAAATAGGGGAAACCCCTTGTCATTATTTTTTTTATTCGTTTCCTTTCCAGATTTATTTGCAGGGCAGTTGCCTCCATTTTTGCTTCCTTTAGCAGTACCTTAGCTTTACTACGCCCATTTTACAGCATCATAGTTTAGGTCTTTAGGACTTACATGGGGTTTGAGGTCCAAGGTCAAGTTCGAATAACTAAAGTCTGGCCAAACCAGTTGAACTGGAACTTCCAAGGGTCCTCTTATTTCTGTGCCAGCTCTTCTGATGCATCTGTTTTCTAAATAATTGTATTTCATGTAATATAACCATTCTGAAGCATCTCTTCTTAGAACGTGTTTAGTTCCTCTGTTATTCAACTTGAAAATGAATGAAAAATTTGACAACTGGATGTTTGTAGTTATAAGGTGTCCTATCAGTGTCAACAGTGTCAGACAATGTTAAAACAAAGTTATTGATTTAGTCCAATTGTCTAAGAGAGATAACAGAGGAACAATAGAGCACAAAGTTCTAAAAAATTGTGCTCCAGAATTGTTATTGTATTTGAGATACAAGTGTTTTTACTAAAACAGATATGCCAGGAGAACTAGCATGTAGAGGTAAGCGGACCTGTTGACATTTGGGTTCACCGGGTCCAGCCAGACTTTAGATAAAGTTCGGACTTGACCTGAACTTGATCCTAGAGCCCGAACACTATTGGAGGTCAATGATTGGGCAGTTCGGCTCTCCACTCGCATACGGCCAGCCATAAACAGAGCATTTCTGGGGAAGGGAGGGGGATTTTTAGTACTCACTACATCCAAAAATATAGTTTTTACAGCCAGTGAGAGCCATTCAGAGATTGCAAGCGGTCCCTCTGGGCCGAGCTCCGAGCGTAACCAAGCAGAGATACTCAACTGAGTGGTCAAAATATGTAAAGCACCCGAACTCCAAACTAAGACTGTGACGCTAGTCACTACTTACAGGTAGTACGAATGGGAGAGTAGTTAGATAAGCCAGGGTAAGGTACCAGGAAAACACGAAATGGATTACAGGAGTAAAAATTCACTAGTTACAGAGTGTGCATGCAATTACCATAAAACCCTTTATAAAACGTAACATTTAATCTTAATTTAATTCTAAAAGGTACATTACCACAATTGTGTGAATAAAGTGATTTTGTGCACAGAAGAGAGAGGGAAAATAAATCCCTACAATGTCCACTCCCTCCTGTGCTCTACCTAGCCATGGAGGTTGGCACCCTAAAGATACGTAGTGGCGCCCCCACTCCTCGACGACTGTCCCTACTATGACCCTATGAGCCCCTAGCCAAAAGATAAAGTGCAGTGCGCATATATAAAGTGCAGTGCAAAACCATAAAGTGATACTGTGCCAATATGGAGCTTACACTCAACCTCAAAAGATAAGAGGCCACAATCCTTTCTCAATGAGAATCTCAATTATAGCAGGGACATGAACTTAGCTTATGCTGCCTCAACGCGTTTCCCCATTTCATGGTTCATCAGGAGGCCGATATCCATCTGTTGTGGTACGATAAACCTGTGGCAGCCAGTGTGCTGCCAGATTCACATGATGCTAAGGGGGCCACCAGGTGAATAATTTACCTTATAACCCCTCAGGTGTCCTCCAATTCCAGGTTCTAGCCAATAAGCATTATGATTCTCAATTACCTTATTTGCTGTCACAATATGACCCATTGCTGCTCCTCCACATGTCCTACAATGGTGCCCGCGTTCACTTCCGCGTTCCACAGTGGAACGCACGCGCGTCCCGCCCCCCTACACGTGGGGCCGCGTCAATGCGCGCGCTCCAAGGGGCGGATCCTAGAACGCATGCAGGCACAGCGTCACCGACTCCTCCCCCAGACTAGGTGGATCCTACAATGGTGCCCGAGTTCACTTCCGCGTTTCACAGTGGAACGCACGCACGTCCCACCCCCATACACGTGGGGCCGCGTCAATGCACGCGCTCCAAGGGGCGGATCCTAGAACGCATACAGGCACAGCGTCACCGACTCCTCCCCCAGACTAGGTGGGTCCAGAGCGCATGCCAAACCGGCCGAACAGTATAATAACCTCATTACTTCCACGTTCCACAGTAGAACGCATGCCTATGACACTTCTGTATTGTAAATTACAGTGCATTGATTATTTAACCGGTCTCCACACATACAGCCCGCACACATAGCGATACATAGCAGTGTAGGCAGGCCTAGAGGTACCATAATTACTCGTCTTATAGATGTATTTATTAGGTTAAGGAAGTATAATATTACAGCCGGATCCCCAGACAGGGGGAGGGGGGGTGGGATGGAGAATTTGATGCTAAATGGACTTATTGTGGTGCGGTTATATTAGAGATGTATCACATTACAATGATACCTCCTTGTTACACTCTGGATCTTGGAGGGCACCTGATTTGATACATAGATGAATAATTTTTGCTATCCTGAAAACAGGACAGCTAATGCCAGACTTTCTATCTTAGGACCACCTCCAGTGTCACCCTGTTGTTACAAGAAACACGTGTAGGATAACTGTTCATTAATTCCCTTGGGGGTTAGGGAATCCAGTCTAAAAGTCCATTCGCTCTCTTTCTGTAGTATACACTTATCAAAATCACCCCCTCTAGGATTAGGCTTGACAACCTCCATGACACAGAAGGACACCTGGTGTGGATTTCCCCCATGCTTCTCATTCACGTGCCTGGCCAAGGGGGTATCCCTCTTATTGCGGATGTCGCCCAAGTGCTCCCCCACCCGCCTCCTGAACTCTCTCCTCGTCTTACCCACATAGTCCAGGGGGCAGGTGCAGGTGACCACATAAACGACACCCTTTGGTTTTGCAGTTGGCAAAGTCTCTAATGAAGATCTCCTTTCCGTTTCTTGCACTCTTAACAGACTAAGATGGTCTCATATACCCACAATAGGAGCAATCCCCACAGTGAAAAAATCCACACACCTTTCTATCTAACCACGTCCCTGTTGGTATAAGCTTCCTGTAGAAGCTGTGTACAAGATGATCCCTAAGTGAACGACCCCTCCTATAGGTTATACTTGGCTTCTGGGGGATAAACTTATTAATGTCTGGATCCGCCAGCAAAACCCCCCAGTGTCTCTTGAGAATTTCAAAAATACGGCCATTCTGACAGTCAAATGTCCCTATCAGTCTAGTCAGGGAGTCTCCATCCTCGTATGATCCCCGAGGGTTCAACAGACTCTCCCTGTTTTGCCTCTCTGCATGTTCGCGAGCTGGATGAAGCACATCCCTGTGCAGCACACTGGTCACGATCCGGGGTTAGGATTCCAGGAAGGCACCTAATGGATACAGGGAGTAAACTGAGACCTGGTCAGGTAACAGTCCAAGGTCAAAATACCAGGAGATCACATCAAGAAGAGAGATTGGGCAGAGGGGAGTCAAACAACAGTCCGGGGTCAGGCAATAAGGCTCAAAACATACAGGTATACACATACAGGCCAACAGCACTACTCACAGAACCAGAATGTACGACTGGCAGGGGTCTGGGAGAGGTTGCTCAGTTAAGAAGTAGAATCTCCCAGAATCAGAATGGAAGCCTGCGCTGTCAATCTACCACTGACACTGATGGCTCAGTACACCAGATAAACACAGCAGAGCATCTCATAGTGTTCGACATGCACTGCACAGAGGAATCGTGATACAGACATTTAATTTTTATGGAAAGTCTGAGTTTGGTAAAAACCCCAAACTGTACAGGTCGGGTTCGCTCATCTCTACTAGCATGTCCTCTTTGGAAGATTTCAGTTCTGAAGTCTGACAAATTATCAATAAAATTGTATTTTTGGATGCACATTGAAACTTAGGATGAGAAGAAGATAAGTAATGCAATGTATTTGCCAAATTACTTAACTTCTTACTTGGAATATATCTGTATGTATACTGACTGCATAATACTTTTATTACTTTATTAGTACGTGTAACTATAGCTACAATTGAAGCATAAGGCTTACTGATGAGCAATTACTTTTCTTGGCTATTTAATTATAATAAAAATTGAATAGCATCTGTCTGAGTTCTCGGAAAAAATATGTAAGGATCATTTTGTTCTATGTCTAGCAGCAATAATGGGGGTTTAACAAACTGTTCTGTTCCACTTTATGCCTCCGCACCTCACTCAAGGCCAGAAGTCACCTTTATCATTGTAGCTTTTCTTGAAATTTACAAAAAGACTTTTTCATTTAGGTAGCAGCAAAGACAATCAAAGAACCATAAAGTAATGTCTTTAGGCAATGTTCCCGGAGTAATCCTTCAATTTTATGTCAAACTTCGGAGTAAGAGCTTTGTTCTTCAGATGCTGTGTGTTTCCTATTAATTGTGGAGGAAGAAGAAAATGAAAAGAAGCTAATAGCATCTCTAGATCAGCCCTTAATCTCACTAGACGTTGATAAATGTTACAAACTGCCTGGATGAAATGCATTGTGTATAGTAACTGAGTTATAGACTATTGCTCCATCAGCTGCTAGTGAGGCTAGAGCAGCTTTGAGGGATTGTCCAGTAAGACACTTTCCAGGCTCTTTCCTCCTTTCTGCCACAGTCCATAGTTAGTGATGAGTGAGAACTTCGCTATTGAGCACTTCCAATACTTGATTCAAGTATTGAGTATAATGGTAGTCTTTGGGAAACTTGAGCATTAAGGCCCCGTTACATGCAGTGACATATCTAACGATATATCGCCGGGGTCACGGATTCCGTGACGCACATCCGGCCTCGTTAGCGATGTCGTTGCGTGTGACACTAATGAGCGGCCGTTAACGATGGAAAATACTCACCAAATCGTCCATCGTTGACACGTCGTTCAGTTTAAAATAATCGTTGATTGTTGAGGACGCAGGTTGTTCGTTACGCTATGTGTGACACCTCGGGAACGACGCACTACAGCTTACCTGCGTCCACCGGCAATGAGAAAGGAAGGAGGTAGGCGGATGTTACGTCCCGCTCATCTCCGCCCGTCCACTTCTATTGGGCGGCCGCTGAGTGACGTCGCTGTGATGCCGAACGTCCCTCCCCCTTCAGTCAGAGGATGTTCGCCGCCCACAGCGAGGTCGTTTGGAAGGTAAGTACGTGTGACGGGGGTTACCGACTTTGTGCAACACGGGCAACAAATTGCCCGTAACGCACAAACGATGGGGGCGGATGCGATGGCAAATGCGATCGCACCCAACGCGTGTAACGGGGCCTTTATTCTGGCAGTCCCTATTAGAGGGCAGGGGAGGCCAGAAAGATACATGGGGAAGATGCCTGGATGCATCTCTGGCTCCCAGGGCGCTGTTGGAAAAAAAAAATTGAAAGATTTTTTTAAAAAAGCTTGAGGTCCCCATGATTTTTGATAATCAGCCAAAATAAAGCAGACCTGGCTGCTTTACCTTGGATGGTTATCAAAAACAACCAGCTTCCACTCACAGGCGCTGTGCGCATCTAGATCATGCAGTAAAAATAAAAAAAACAATTGGCGTAGGGTCCCCCCATATTTTGATACCGAGCACCTTTAAAGCCCACGGCTACAAGCTGCAGCACCCAGCCATGTGCTTATCATGGCTTTGTATCAAAAAAGGAGGAACCGCTTTTTTTAACTATTTAAATAAATATTTTTTTAAAAACAGTGTACGGCCCCCCCCCAATTTTGATACCCAGCCATGATAAAACCCGACAGCTGGGGCTGGTATTCTCAGACTGGGGAGGCCTATGGTTATTAGGCCGCTGCCCAGCCTAAAAATCGCAACCTGTAGCTGCCCGAGATTGTAGCATCCATTAGATGTGACAAGCTTGGCACTTTACCCAGCTTTTCCTGACTACCCTGATGCGGTGGCGATCAGGGTAATAGCAGAGGTTAATAACAGCCCACAGCTGCTACTAAGCCCTAGATTATTGATGGGAAGGGGTCTATGAGACCCCCCCCCATCACTAATCTGTAAGTGAAAGTAAATAAACACAAACACCGAAAAAAGGATTTTTCTCGGTGTTTGTGTATTTCTTTTTATTTATAAGATTAGTGATGGGGGAGTCTCATAGAGCTCTTCCTATCACTAATTTTGGGCTTTGTAAAAATGTATTAACCCTCTAGTTGCGTCACAGGAACAAACGCAATGTGGACGGAAAAAAATGAAATGTACGTTTTCACACAAAAAATGTTACTTAATTGGGTCCAGCGATCTGAAACAATATCAGAGGAAAGTCCACGAAGTTTCACAGTGTCATTAATGATAACTTGTGCCAAGGTTTTAGTACTTGGAAGTACTAGTAACACAATAAAATGAGCGATTTTGCTAAATCTATCCACAACTACCTTTTTTACCTGCAGCCACGGAGAGAACAATGAGAAAATCTACCGACAGGTGAGTTTATGGTCTACAAGGAATGGCCAACAGTTGCAGACCCCAGATGGATGAGTATAGGGGATGTTTAGAAGGCAGAACATGTATTACAGGACTAGATATAATCTTGGACATCATGATGCAACCTTGACCACCAAAAATCATGAGAGAGTAGATGCGTGGTAGTTTTACTACCAGGATGACCTGCAACAACTGAATCATGATGTTCACTCAATATTCTAAGTTGAAGCTTCAACAAAACAAACAGTTTACCTAAAGGAGAAGCAGCTGGGACATTTCCCTGGGCCTCCACGATCTCCTTCTCCAGGTCCCAATATATTGTAAAAATAATGATTATTTTCTGCAAAATGTTGACTAGCTCACCACCATTACTTCCCCCACGAAATATCTGAACAATGCATTGGATATAAAGTTTTTAACACCCGGACAATACATCACAAAAAAGTTCAGTCTGATGAAAAACACATACCCCCTTGCCTGTCTAGGAGTAAAGGCCGCTTTACACGCAACAACATCGCTAACGCGATGTCGGGGTCACGGAATTCGTGACGCACATCCGTTCTTGTTAGCGACGTCGTTGCATGTGACACGTATGAGCAACCGCTAACGATCAAAAATACTCACCATATCGTCAATCGTTGACACGCTATCCACTTCCCAAATATCGTTGCTGTTGCAGGACGCAGGTTGTTCGTCGTTCCTGCGGCAGCACACATCGCTATGTGTGACACCGCAGGAACGAGGAACCACATCGTACCTGCGGCCGCCCGCAATGAGGAAGGAAGGAGGTGGGCGGGATGTTCGTCCCGCTCATCTCCGCCCCCTTCGCTTCTATCTTAGTGACGTCGCTGTGACGCTGAACGAACCGCCCCCTTAGAAAGGAGGCGGTTCGCCGCTCACAGCAATGTTGCTAGGCAGGTAAGTAGTGTGACGGATCCGAGCGATGTTGTGCACCACGGACAGCGATTTGCCTGTGACGCACGGGGGCGGGTACGCACGCTAGCGATCTCGCTAGCGAAATCGCTGCGTGTAAAGCGGCCTTAAGTCGATTAGCTGATTGCAAATATAATAAGCTCTTATGATTCATGAGGAACATGAACAAAAAATGATGCCATTCCTCAAAAGACAGTTTTATAGCTAGAAGTTCCCAGTTGCCGATATCATCATTCCATTCGGCGGGTGACAATTTTTGTTAACTTCCAGTTGACCTGAGATCACCCAGCCTGGCCCCAGTCTTCCTGAGTGACTAAACTGTGGGTGGTGTCACAACTCTGCAACTCTCCTGCTTGTGGCACTCTGCAGCAAAGGAGAGAGCACGCAACATGCTGGGCTGTGACACTGGGCTGTGAAACTGCGCCCACAGTCCAGTCACTCAGGAACACTGGGGCCGGGCTTGGTGATGTCGGGTCAACTGGCAGTTGACGTGACATCACCGGATCTCAGAGGTCACGGAGCCCGGGGAAGGGGGGGTCACCTCATGGGGATGAGCTGACAACAATAGCGCCGCTCAGAGGCAGAATTGGCTGAACAAGGTATTTAGAAAAAGCCTTTTCAGTTTTACAGCAATGTGGCCTCTGTTGCAGAGTAGTAAACCACCCCTTTAAAATGTGTGTACCAAGTGTTTGTTCAGGAACTGTGCTTGGCTATCTTTAGCAGTGTCTTAAACAAGGATTAGAGACCACCTCATCATTCAGACAGGGCTCTGCAGAATTCTGTTCTCATGATTGGTGGATTCCTAGATGTTGGACCATTTAAGTTTTCCCGAGCTGCTGAATTTCAGAAAAGCTGATAAACTGATTTGCTTAGCTCCAGTTGTCATAAAAAGTAGTGACATAACTATAAAAATCTGATTTTAATATTCTGTTTTTTTCCAATGATACATTTCTTAACAATTATTTTTTCATTTACTTCTTATTTTATACACTGCAAACCTTTGTTGGCAGTTGTTTAAAATTTACTCAGCAGAGTAATGCGGGCGTCACACAAGACGATCTATCGTGCGATCACACGAGCGATCGCACCTGCCCCCATCATTTGTGCGTCACGGGCAATTAGTTGTCCGTGGCGCACAAAGTCATTAAACCCCCGTCACACGCACTTACCTGCTGAGCGACGTCGCTGTGGGCAGACGAACATCCACTTCCTGAAGGGGGTGGGACGTTCAGCGTCACAGCGACGTCACACAGCGGCCGGCCAATAGAAGCGGAGGGGCGGAGATGAGCGGGACGTAAACATCCCGCCCACCTCCTTCCTTCCGCATAGCCGGCGGGAAGCAGGTAAGCAGTGTTCATCGTTCCCGGGGTGTCACACAGAGCGATGTGTGCTACCCCGGATACGATGAACGACCAATGCAGAGAAGAAGAAACGACTTTTTGAAAATGAGCGATGTGTCAACGAGCAATGATAAGGTGAGTATTTTTGCTTGTTCACCGTCGCTCATAGCTGTCACACGCTACGATATATCGAACGATGCCGGATGTGCGTCACTTACGACGTGACCCCGCCGACATATCGCACGATATATCATCTTGTGTGACACCCGCATTAGAGGGAACCTGTCACCAGGTTTTTCCCTTTATGAGCTATGGCCATAACCAGTGATCCTCTATATACAGAATTCCAGAATAATGTATATAAGAGCCCAGACCGCTCTGTAGAATGTAAAAAACACCTTTATAATACTGACGTAGGGGACGGTCCAGTCCAATGGGTTTCCCTGCTCTCGGTCCAGTGCCTCCTCCATCTTGTGCGATGGCCATCCTCCTGCCCAGCTGCGTGTGCATGACACTTCCTGCGTCATTCCCATAAAGGCCTCCATTGCACTCCTGTGCATGTCCACTTTGATCTGCCCGGCTGAGGGCAGAGAAAAGTACTGTAATGAGCAGGTGCGAGGAAAGGTCAAAGACCGCCCGCACAGGCGCACTACAGTACTTTAATCTGCCCTCAGCTGGGCAGATCAAAGAGCGCATGTGCATGAGCGCAATAGGTGCCTCTGTGTGAATGACCCAGTACGCATCATGCACACAGGGATGGTCAGGAGGATGGCGACTGCACAAGATGGAGGAGGCACCAAACCGAGACCAGCAACACCCATCAGACCGGACCGCCCCGCTCCCTAAGTGAGTGTTATAATCTGTTTTTTACTTTATACAGAGTGGCCTGGGCTCTTACAGGTTCATCTCAATAAATTAGAATATCATCAAAAAGTTACATTTATTTCAGTAATTCAATACAAAAAGTGAAACACATACATTACAAAGTCATTACAGAGTAATCTATTTCAAGTGTTTATTTCTGTTAATGTTGATGATTATGGCTTACAGCCAATAAAAACCTAAAAGTCATTATCTCAGAAAATTAGAATAATTACCATAAAACACCAGCAAAGGCTTCCTAAGCATTTTAAATGGTCCCTTAGTCTGGTTCAGTAGGCTTACACAATTATGGGTAAGACTGCTGACTTGACACATGTCCAGAAGGCAGTCATTGACACACCCCACAAGTAGGGTAAGCCACAAAAGGTCATTCAAAGAGTGCTGGATCCGAGCATATTAATGGAAAGTTTAGTGGAAGGAAAAATGTGGTAGAAGAAGGTGCACAAGCAACTGGGATAACTGCAGCCTTGATAAGATTGTTAAGAAAAGGTCATTCAAAAATTGGGGGAGATTCACAAGGAGTGGACTGCTGCTGGAGTCAGTGCTTCAAGAGTCACCACACACAGACGTATCCAGGACATGGGCTACAATTGTCACATTCCTTGTGTCAAGCCACTCATGACCAATAGACAACGTCAGAAGCCTCTTACCTTGGCCAAGGAGGAAAAAAACTGGACTGTTGATCAGTGGTCCAAGGTGTTGTTTTCAGCTGAAAGTAACTTTTGCATTTCATTTGGAAATTGCGGTCCAAGAGTCTGGAGGAAGAGTGGAGAGGCCACAATTCAAGCTGCTTGAGGTCTAGATTGAAGTTTCCACAATCAGTGATGGTTTGGGGAGCCATGTCATCTACTGGTGTAGGTCCACTGTGTTTTATCAAGACCAAAGTCAGTGCAGGAAGTAACAGGAAGTTTTAGAGCACTTCATGCTTCCCTCTGCTTTTTGGAGGTGGAAATTGTATTTTCCAGCAGGACTTGGCACCTGTCCACGCTGCCAAAAGTGCAAATACCTGGTTTACTAACCACAGTATCACTGTGCTTGATTGGCCAGCAAACTCTCTGGACTTGGGGTACTGTCAAGACAAAGATGAGAGACACTAGACCCAACAATGCAGACGAGCTGAAGGCTGTTATCAAAGCAACCTGGGCTTCCATAACACCTCAGCAGTGCCACAGGCTGATCAGCTCCATGCCACGCCACATTGGTGCAGTAATTCATGCAAATGTAGCCATGACCTAGTATTGAGGCATTTACTGTACAGACGTTTCAGTAGGCGCCAACATTTCTGAGTGTAAAATAATTTTTTTCAGTTGGTCTTATATAATATTCTAATTTTCTGAGATAATGACTTTTGGGTTTTCATTGGCTGTAAGCCATAATCATCCTCATTAACAGAAATAAACACTTGAAATAGATCCCTCTGTGTGTAATGACTCTATATAATATATGTGTTTCCATTTTTCTATTGAATTACTGAAATAAATTACATTTTTAATGATATTCTAATTTATTGAGATGCACCTGTATATACCGTATTCTGGAATGGTGTATATAAGGACTCATTGGTGGTGGCCATAGCTTGTAAGAGAAAAACTTGTGACAGCTTCCCTTTAAGGAACAAGTCTCCTTCTAATTTCCAGCAAAGTAAAATTGGCAATAGAAGGGTTGATGCACATTATTTGTTGGGTATCATCCGCTCACTACATTTTTGTGTATTTTACCAGTGCTCTTCAATCAGACATTTCTAAAAAGTCAATTTGCAGTACTTGGGCAAGAACTTGGACTTCTCTCTTCCCGGAGGACGGCCTTGTGAGGTCCATAGAAGGCAAAACACATGATGGGCACATATCAAATTAATGAAATCATTAACCTAAAATTGCAACCTTTCCGTACTGCTTAGTAATTCAGAAATTTTTCTGCCTCTAAACTAATTATGCCAATGACTTTACAAGCCATTAAGCACATTTACTGCCTCTCCATGTAATTCGCTATCTGAATTTAATAAAGGAAACGCTGAAGTACATTTTGATTCAATTTTGGTATTAATTATATCTGTTACGAAAAAAGTATTTCAGTTTGGCGAAAATGGCATGTATCTTATAAAATGAAAGTATAAAACATATTAACGAATAAAAATGCCACAGAAAAGCTATGATAAAGCAGGTTTCTATTCATGAAATGCCAAGAAGTAATCGAGTAGAAAAGAAGATTGTGATATACACTGACAAGCAAAAGAGTAACAATGTTTCGAACCTTTGACTTCCAGGCTCCATACCTCACCATCCACTACAGCTTTGAGTGTGAGACGACCTTCAATTAATGTAAAATCATCTTGGCTATCTCATTCATAAATTTTACTTTCAACTACTTAGCACATGATTAGTTATGCAGATTATTGTCATATCACTGCATTGTTACGGTTTTGCTCCTTAAAATCTAAATTTTAATTATTATTTTGTTAGTACTTTGTAAATCCAGCTTTTGGCTTTCAACACTGCCTGAATCCTTCTGGGCATGCTGTCGATCAGAATCAAGCATGTATCTTGACCAAAATCTGATCCCAGGTCTGTACAAGTTCCCAGTATTAGTGTATACTGGTCAGCTCACTTGGGTATGTATACAGCTTTTTGTTCAACTCTACCCACAAGAATTCGATTGGGTTGAGGTCTGGGCACTGTGAGGGCCAATTCAGCACTTCTTCATTGTCATTGAACCATTTCTTCACCAATCTTGACTTATGCTTCTGGTCATTATCCTGCTGGAACACTGTCATCCTTTTCATACCCATAGTACTCAAGTATTTGCAGTAACCCGTCTTGTAGGATAATCACATATACCTCAGCATTGAGACCACCATCGATCCTGGTCAAGTGTCCAGTGCATTTGGCTCGAAAACAATTGCATTCTTACAGTAACAAAAGGGCAGCAGTTTTATCCTGCCCATGCATATTTTTTGGAGGAAATTATATTCTTCTAGTTGTTGCTTTTTTTTATAGAAAACAATCCCATATCATCAGGCTTTCTCCTCCAAACTTGACTTGACTGAAGTTGTGGCTCCTAAGCTGATCCTCAGACTAGGGTCCCAATGCTATCTCTAATCTCAGGGTTACCCCTAAAGGTGTGGATGCCTGAGTCTCCTTCTTGACCCGACTCTTGAGCAGCCCTGATCTTTTGCCCCCTCTCCTAGGGGGGCCGAGACAGGAGTGTGATTTAACCCACAGAAATAGAAAGACAGGGGAAACAAAAACTCTGTCCCTTAGCACGCACACACAGAAGTATAAGACAATAAGCGATTAGGAGGAAAACAAGAGCAGAATGGAAACAAAAAGATGATAGGTAAACAATACAATAACACCAAGCACAAAGCAACACTTTCACAAGTAAGTCTGGGACACCACAACACTGAGACCAACACAAAATAAACTATAGTTGGCGTGGGTAGAATATTTCCTCCAGCATAAATATGAGAGGAGCAGATGTGACTGGTTTCCTTACAACATATGATCAAATAAGCCTAATGAGCAGGCCAGCAGAGGTTAACTCTTGCTAGCTTGTCTTTGAGCAGACAGCAGGTCGATGCCTTGGACTGCCTGTGTTGATCAGAGACACCAGAGAAACTATCTGGCGGAGTGTCAGAATCTGCAATGTGAATAGAGCTTGATGCTGCCATGACGGTCAGCGAGTTTTGTGGAAAGCTCTGTGTGTCAAGAAGTTAACCATTGTCTCATGTCAGAGGGAGCCATATTGTCTGTTAAATGTGTATTGTCTGTTAAATGTGTACTGCCTCAGCCCTATGACTACATATTTCAGAGGAAAATTATGCTGTCTGATTGAACTGGTGACCAATGAGAGAGCAGCCATCTCCCACCAATTCTGTAAGACACAAAATCCTCCAATAAGAACTAAGGGGTATAAAAGAGGATCTGCTTCTGTCACTAGATTGATATTCTATAGGACTTCAGCCTAGGATGTATGGTTCCAGCTGGAGGATCACAGAACTGCTTAAATTAATTAATTCTACATGACTTCAGCCTAATATCCACGGATCCAGTTGTAGGATTCCAGAACTGCTTCATGGCTCAACACTGAGCCCACAAATTCACTTGGAGAACCCAGGTTGGGACAATTCAGATGCCTGGCTACATATCTAGCTGTGGTCAGGCAGCTTCCTAAACTTGCCACTTTCTCTTCTAAGTGGGTACCCACCAAAAGCGAGGTGCTGCTGGCTGGGATAATTGGCCCTGGAAGCCCTGAAGTCACAAAGATGCTCATCCCTGGTGGGCCAGCGGAAGTACAATATATTTTTGCCAAATGGTGAACCAATAAAGTCTTACCAATGTTTGACTCCCTCACCCAGTGTTGTCAGAGTAGTGTTCTGCTCATGTGAAAGTAGTGCAAGTGTTTAGTTGGATGAGTCCTTGTCCATATGGTTTCTCTGAAGACAGCCAACCCAAACGGATGAGGGAACCCACTGACCCACGTGTCTGTATACACGATGTACCGATGTGTAGATCTTTATGCTGCAAAAAAAGACCATTTCACCTGATGAACAAGTGTTTTGCTTAATCATCAGGTGATTGGCAGCCTGTTTACATGGTAAGATAATTGTTTAACTACGCTCGTTCACGATTACCGTATCTTGCCGTGTAAATGCAGCTTTACACACTACTCGTCAATAGCTTCCTATGAAATTAGCCCTCGTGTGTTTGTGTGTCTCATATTGGCAACTTGGGTTGTGAGCCCTGCTGGTGACAATCCCTGTAAAGGGCTGTGGAATATATTGGTGGAATTGAAGCAATTAAAAATATATAATAAAGTGACTTTAGATGACAATGAACAGAATTAATAACCCCTTATCTTTTCTCTTTAGCCACCCCTATATTGTCAGTAACAGAGACGGGGCTTGGACGGACAAACTTCCATTGTTTCTAGTGAATGAAGGGGTTGTCACTATGATAAACAGAGTAGCTGTGGTTGTGGTATACAATGTGGGGATCTCTTGAATGTAAAATGTAAATCAGCCTTACAAAAAAAAGCAGGGATAAGTTAATTAATTGGGGGGATTATGCAGTTTGGGTGGAGTTACCTTTAAATGAGCATGTTTGCAATGATTGTATTTACATTGAATAAGGCCATCTTTTGACTACGTGGCCATCTTTGCCTTTAGACACCATCTTGCCATGTATAAATAGCATTTGTAAATAGCCATAAAAAGTCATTACACATTGAAAACAATGGGACCTCCTCAGTATCTGCTGGAGAGAAAACATCTGCCTCCTGTCTATCTATTTCCTAAATGTCCCTCGACATTAGCTTTTATTGAGGAGGTTATAAATGCCCCATTCTGTCGTGGCCCAAAAGTTAACAAACGCTCTTGTGACCGGTAGCAGACGTTGCATTCAGCAGAGAGGTGCACTCGTGTAAGCACAGCTTTTTCTGACACCAGCTCGCAATATCTGCACAGCCAAAACTAATCACATTACCGACAGAGTGACGAGACAGCCACAAGGCAGGGGAATAAAGGGTGAAGGCAGAGCAAGACTAATCGTATTAGGAGGAACCAAAAGACCAACGCCACATATGCATAATCGTTACAAAACTCCCCACTTTCCCAGGGCTGCCATCACCTGTACCCCCGGATCTATGAAAAATAATATTGCACATTAAGAGATGTGTTCTGTGCTTGAAACATCTTAGTTTATTTTGTACTAACGAGCAAATGAATATTAACATGGAATTAATGCCATGCTGCCCCACAGGACGTAAAAGCATTGACCGCAAATGTTGGCTGGAGAAGCCTTCAAGCAGCCAAGATGGGAACATTGGGACAGGAACAGCTGAAATTTCACGTCCAGGTTATACAAATATATCCGTCGTTCAGGTTTTCTTCAGTGTAAACTCGATGGATATAATTGTCAGGTTCAAGTAAATGGGTGGACTGGTCAAGATAACCTTTTTTTGACAGGTAATAGAGAGTGGTCATTGGATCATCATTCATGGTCAATACACCTATTTTTTTTATCCACTTATTTTTTATTATGTATACAGATATACATTACATTAACTCAAACAAATAACACAACAACTAAGAAAATACAAAAATCAACAAAACGTTACACAGCAAAAAAAAAAATCCCACAACATAAATTTAACCTAAGAGAAGAAGAGAGGAGGGCAGGGAAATACAGGACTAGCTTGTAAGACCTTTGAGGGAGACACATTCAATAATATCCAATACAGTGATCCCCAACCTTGAGAGCCACCTTCAGATGTGAGAGAGGGACGCGAGCAACATTCAGTTATGAGAGAGGGTCATGAGCCACATTCAACTCTGAGAGAGGGTTGCGGGACACATCCATCTCAGAGAGAGGGTCTCGAGCCACATCCACCTCTGAGAGATGGTCGCGAGCCACATCCAGTTCCCGTCTCCTTCACAGTAGTGACATCCAGAGACCCCATTACCAGTATAATGTGTGAGGAAAGAGTTAACCTTTTTCACTGCCTTAGAAAAATAATAGAAATTCATTCTCCCTGCCAAGACCGAACCAGACTTATTTGCGTAATAAACTGTGAGACCAACCTCAAGGACGCAGAATGTTTTGACTTAGAGACGACTGAAAAACATCTTGTTATTGGAGTATAAGTCATTATATTAATTTCTTTTGCTGGGAATATGTAATTCACGCCTTTAATGAATATGTATGTTGCATAGTTACGCCCTAATCAACTTTGTATAACTTTGAAATGTAAACAAAATAATACAGTTTTTTCTTTTTGGGAGCCGCACGTCTCCTAGCCTTTACGTGTATAACGGTGTCTGCCTGTTTTCATTGAAGGCTAAAGGGAGGGCAGAGGGGGGTCACCGGTACCCTCTCTGCATTCGGACATCGCTGGCAACAGCTGTGACCGTTAGGTCAACCTAACATTATCTGGCGCCCGAAAAGCAGGGACCCGTGTTTCTAATCCCAGGACGCAGTGGACTGTCTTGCCATTCAGAGGAGGAGTGGACCAGACGTGGGGACCAGAAACACCTGGCCAGGTAAGAGTTGAACCTTATTCTTCTCTTTATGCTCCCCACATCTGATCTCCCCTCTCCTCAACGCGCAAAATGGTACACTGTGAGTAGAAACTGGGTTATTGGCGGGTTTCCACTGAACTCTGAGAGAGCCTTGCCAGCTGATGTTTTCTGTGCCTTTTTTTGGTTGTTTGTTTGTTTGTTTCTCTGTGTTTCTCTGCCTCTCCGTGTGTCGCGGGTCTGCTCTCCTGTGCTTTACTTCTGTGCTGTTGTCTTTGTTGGTTGTCATAGATCCCATACATCAGTGAGTGTTGAAAGGGAATAGTGTACCTGCTCTGTCAAATGGATGTGATATTCACTGCCCTAGTGTTAGTGGGAATAGCCCTGTTTGCCATTGCTATCTGATATAGAGTGTACCTTTGGTACAAGAAAGGTAACCCAGCGCCATTCAACATTCTCAGCCCCCTCTGAAGTTAGGACACCACCTTTCAGTAGGAATACAAAAGGAGTTAGTCTCTGGGTATCTCCAGGAAAGGTGGTTCTAGACCTCACCTTAGGTAGGAATACAAAAGGAGTTAGTCTCTGAGTATCTCCAGGATAGGTAGGTTTAGTCCAAAGGACGTTCAAGGGTCTAAAAGCTGAAGAAGATAGAAGAAGAATGGGGCAAGGAATATCAAAAGACAGAAGAGCTGGATGCACCCTGCAACATCTCATTACGTGTTATCATGGCAAAAGAAAAGCCAGTCAGTCCAAGGAAGTTTTTTAAGACATTTGGATTGAAGGGGAAGGATCAATTGGACCCCAACAAATGGGACACAATAACAGCTACTAGAGCAGGAGTGATAGCAGATAAATCATGGACTAAACTGATCAGAACTCTTTCTGACATGGCAAAAACAGCCCACGATCAAGGTTGGATATACCATGAAGAATCAGACACATGGGAAGAAGCTGGGAAGCAAGCTAATAAGGATCCGCAGCCCCCTCCGTACCTGTCAGCTACTCCTGGAACGACTCCAAAAATAGCAGGATCCCCGGAATGGACCTGCACAAACTGTGGCCAACAAAATCCGGATTGGAGTGAAAAATGCCTAGCCTGTGGAACCCCACAGCACAAGCTACAAGCTACAGCACCAGTGCCTCTTTATCCCGTAGTGGAAAGAAGAGTTCTGATAAGACCACCTGTTAATCCACAAAACCCAGATGCTCCCAGAGATGCAGTTCCTCGTACGTATGATGACTACGTACCCTGGACTCCAGCCGAGCAGATGGCTTTCCTGCAAAATGCTCCAGTTCCGACTAGAAACCCAGTCAGTTTTTCACGTTACCTGAACCAAATACAGGTCTCCTACAGAAGCACTTGGTTGGACATGGAAAGTTTGTGTAGAGTTAAAATGTCTCCCGAACTGTATGCCAAACTCACTGCCCACCTGACAGGACATGTTCCGGACGATACCCGTAATGTGGAATCGGGCCAAGATTTCATGATAAGACTCAATCTCTTCTGCGCCCAGGAGCAAAGAACTAGGGGCACAATGGGACCAGTGCATCAAGGTCCTGTGGAGAATGTCAGCTCATTTTACTACAGATTGATGCAGTCATTCGCAGATGAAGGGCTGGACTTACAAGCGGGTGCAATACGTCGCCTGATGGTAAGATCCTTCATGGATGGAATACATGCACCTCTGGCAGAAAGATTGAAAGCGTGCTGCCCAGAATGGAGGAACATGGAAGACATAGATCTTCTAGTCAACAAAGCAAGTGGCTTAGAAACCGACGCAAAGGATAAAAGGAGCAACAAGAAAGTTGTCATAGCAGCAGTGGACGGTCAGCCAGAAGGTACAAGAAGGAAGGCACCGACCTGCTACTATTGTGGAGTCAGAGGACATGTGATCAGAGACTGTAGAAAGAAGAAGAAGGACACTCAAAAACAACCCGAGAGTCAGGAGGAGAAGACTACCTGACTTGCGGCAGCACGGGATAGGGATGCCAGAGGTCCATTTATACATGTCCCCCTTCACATTGGCAACAAGGAAATAAGAGCTTTAGTGGACTCAGGAGCCTCTCGCTCCGTACTCCCCAAGAATCTGGTGCCTGAAGGATCCATCTCCTCTGAAGCTACTGTAGTATCCGGAGTTGATGGACAAGCCCAGATAATCTCAATAATACATCCACTGAAGGTGAAACTGGAACCATACATGTTCGTGTCTAAATTCTTAGTGTCCCCCCTGGGTGGAGATGCCCTAGTGGGAGAAGATCTACTATCAAGACTACAAGCTCAGATTGTCTACAATGAAGATGGATCTGCTATCCTGCAAATTCCAGAAGATATCCCAGAAGACGTCCTGTGCACTCTCCAGATGATAGAAGATCAACCAGAATCTGATGTTACACGTGAAGTAAACACGGATCCAATACTTCTACAAGTTCCTGCAAAACTCTGGTCCACATCAAAAACTGACCTCGGCACACTACCCGTGCCCACAGTAAAAGTTTCAGTCAAGCCTGGAATTACGCCACCGCAGCTGAGACAATCCCCCCTCCCGCTACCTCTCGCAGTACATCTACCAGTACGTGGATGATTTACTACTGTGTTGCCCTAGTGAAGAGGAATGTAAAACGGCTTCAATAAGCCTTCTTACCTTTCTGGCAGAAGTAGGATGCAAAGCGAGCAGAGATAAATTGCAATTCTGCAAAACGAGGGTCACTTTCCTGGGCCATTGCCTTTCTGCGGGACAAAAACACCTCAGCCCGGACAGACAAGAAGTTATCAGGAAAGCAAGCATTCCTAGAAATCTCACGCAGCTCAGAGGATTTTTAGGACTAATATCTTTCTGCAGACAGTGGATTCCTAATACATCGCTACTCATGCAACCGCTGTATGATTGCACAAAGAATGTTCCTTTCTCCCTCACAGAAGAAGCTCGACAAAATTTTCAAAAGCTCAAGGAACTAGTGATTGATGCACCTGCTCTGGCACTACCAAACTATGTTCTCACCTTCAATCTGTTCGTAGCAGAGCTTCAAGGATTTGCCGTAGGAGTACTCACCCAGAAGACGGACAAACATCACATAATCGGGTACTACTCCTCTCAACTCGACAACGTCACCAGAGCAGCACCAACCTGTGTCCGTGCCGTTACAGCAGTTTCAAATATACTGCAGAAAGCATCTGAAATCTCACTCGATTTCCCGACTACCATCCTTACCAGACATGACATCTATGCTGTTCTCAATCAAGTGCAGTTGAAACATCTCTCCATGGCAAGACAAGTCAGACTCCAGTGCACGCTGTTGCTACCCCCAAACATCTCATTTGCTCGAGTTACAAGTCTAAACCTTGCTGATCTGCTGATCTTTACAAGTTTAGAAGGGGGGACAGAAGAGAGGACAGAAGAGAGTGACAAAAGAGAGGACAGAAGAGAGTGACAAACGTACCAGTGCACCATTTGATCATGATTGTCAGGAACTCATTGAACATGAGGCAAAGCCCCTGCACAATATTCAGGCAACACCGCTTACAAATCCAGACTTTGAACTTTTTGTGGATGGTAGCAGATACGCTGATGAAGCAGGCAAGTTCCACACCGGATTTGCAGTAGTGACTCTATATGCAGTCCTAGCTAAACAACCGCTACCTCCACGCATATCTGCTCAAGAAGCAGAACTTCTTGCTCTCATCTGGGCAATTGAGTTTCTGGAAGAACGAACAGCGAACATCTACACGGACTCAGCCTATGCACACGGCATTGTGCACGATTTTGGCACCATCTGGCAGACTAGAGGATTCCTCACAGCAACAGGAAATCCTATCAGGCATGGAGCCTCAGTGAAGAAACTAATGGAAGTAGCCTTGATACCAAAACAGCTAGCAATCATAAAGGTTGCTGCCCACACCAAGGCTCAAACACCCAAGGCAAGGGGAAATCGCTTGGCCGACCAAACAGCAAAACAAGCAGCCTTACTCCCTTTGAAGGAGACGGAAACAGTGTCAACGACGGAGGAAGAAATGCAGAACCTCTTTGAGACACAAGAAAACGCCTCTGAGGAAGAAAAGGCCGGATGGCTGGCCAAGGGGGCAGAAAAGGTGGAGGGGATTTGGCGCCTAAACGGACTTCCCGTCCTGCCACGCAGTTGGTTCCCTGCCATTTTCCAAGTACTCCACTACCCCACACATGGAAGCACAAACTCAATCATGAACCAGATGCAACCATATTGGATAGCCCCCGGCTTCAGACAATACGCCTCCCAGAGAATAAAAGCTTGTCACATCTGTGAACAACACAATCCAGGCCAGCTAACTAAAACCCCGCAAAGACACATGCCAAAGACGTTTGCC
Organism: Anomaloglossus baeobatrachus; assembly: GCF_048569485.1. Taxonomy (NCBI): domain Eukaryota; kingdom Metazoa; phylum Chordata; class Amphibia; order Anura; family Aromobatidae; genus Anomaloglossus; species Anomaloglossus baeobatrachus. The sequence continues at coordinate 729,163,724 of NC_134354.1, forward strand.
CCATTTCAAAGAGTACAAATAGACTATATACAGTTGCCAAAACATGGCATCTACGAGTTTGTACTTGTCTGTGTAGACCTCTTCTCAGGATGGCCAGAGGCCTATCCTGTAAGCTCAGCCACGGCCCGAATTACAGCAAAGAAATTGGCCTGTGAGCTGGTGCCTCGGTTTGGACTCCCTGAAGTCATAGAGTCAGACCGAGGTACTCATTTCACTGGACAAGTTTTCCAGAACACCTGTGCCCTGTTAGGCATTCAGTCAGCCTTACACACGCCTTACCACCCACAGTCATCAGGGAAAGTGGAAAGGTTAAATGGGACTCTAAAGCTCAAACTAACCAAGGCAGTGGAGGAGACTGGTAGACCATGGACAGAATGTCTCCCCATAGCTCTTTACTCTATAAGGACTACCCCGCAGGGAAAGCACAGGCTCTCACCATTTGAAATACTCTTTGGTAGTGCACCCAGATTAGGATGCTACTTCCCGCAGGAGTTACACCTGCAATGTGATAGCCTAACGTCTTATGTTCTTTCCCTGCAGAAGAGACTAACTGAAACCCACCAAAGGGTCTACTCTTCTCTACCTGATCCTGATGCCGTTCCAGGAACCCACTCTCTAAAGCCTGGTGACCGGGTCTACCTAAAGAAGCACATGAGAAAGACCCTTGAGCCACGATTCGAAGGGCCTTTGACTGTCCAGCTGACCACTCCAACCTCCGTCAAACTTGAGGGGAGATCGACATGGGTCCATGCCAGCCACTGCAAGAAGGCCTAATACTGCTGATAAGTATTTCTATGTGTACTCCCTTTTTGGGGCCTTCTACACCATGGCAGAATTCATTTGAGACCCATCATGAAGTGTTAGCTGAAAAACTTGAGATCACAGACTGCTGGATATGTACACACGCACTTGTGACAGCCTCTTCCATGCCATACTTAGCCATACCAGTCCCAATAAACAAAGTGTTTCAATGGGGAGGCTGTTACAACAGACTATCAGTGTTCCAAGTGTTACTCTGTTTACTAGTTGCTTATGTAGTGTTCAAGTTGCTAATGGCTTTGTTTTCCCGCTACTTGAAGCAATGTAGATGCAATGATTATTCAGCACCCATATGAAATCACTAATATGCCTTTTTTCTCTTCTCTACTCTTTCCTCTAGAAATCACCTTGGCGTATCATGATGAGACTCCTATCGAGAGGCATGCAGGCAGTCCTGGGTGACAGATGTGAGACGACACTCCCTGAGCAAACCCGCGACTCAGAAAGTATCTGGAGACTAGCCTGCTCGCTCTATAGTCCACCGCTCCTCGATGGCCCCCTGTCCATCAATCACGCCAATAGGGGGGATTGTGAGGAAAGAGTTAACCTTTTTCACTGCCTTAGAAAAATAATAGAAATTCATTCTCCCTGCCAAGACCGAACCAGACTTATTTGCGTAATAAACTGTGAGACCAACCTCAAGGACGCAGAATGTTTTGACTTAGAGACGACTGAAAAACATCTTGTTATTGGAGTGTAAGTCATTATATTAATTTCTTTTGCTGGGAATATGTAATTCACGCCTTTAATGAATATGTATGTTGCATAGTTACGCCCTAATCAACTTTGTATAACTTTGAAATGTAAACAAAATAATACAGTTTTTTCTTTTTGGGAGCCGCACGTCTCCTAGCCTTTACGTGTATAACGGTGTCTGCCTGTTTTCATTGAAGGCTAAAGGGAGGGCAGAGGGGGGTCACCGGTACCCTCTCTGCATTCGGACATCGCTGGCAACAGATGTGACCGTTAGGTCAACCTAACAAATGACATCCAAAACCTTTTCACAGAAATCACCACACTGAAGCAGTATACCAAGATACAAGGATTCCTACCTTGCCTCCATTCAGATTTGCTCTTCTGTGAGGGGTCTTCTCACAAAAGTTACTATCTGGAGACTTACTCCTCATAGCTGTTTGCTAGATCTGGTGCTAATGCACCCTGCTGGATTACAACCACGAGCCACAAATCACAGGCCCGCAAGCCATATGTGGCTCACAAGCTATAGGTTGGGGACCACTGCAGTATAGGATATAGAAAAACTTGATTTGGCTATGATGCAGGCATCCGGTATGTGAAACAGAAATAGAAGGATAACCCTAAATAACCAGCTTCATTCTCCAAAACGTTTTATAAACAGTAGAGGCTAAGGTCACCTCATATTGAAAATGAGTATTTAATTTAGTTATAACATCTTCAAGGGAGGGATCCTATGGATCTTTCCTTTTGGCTGCCAAATACTGGCTTCCAGAATATGTGAAATAAGCCATCTCAGATCCACCGGGAGATTATCCAAGCCTATGTGTAAAATTGCTAAAGCGGACTCTGCCTTTACATGGATCCCCAATATAAGATTGATCATTTGGTTCCAAAAATTTTCATCTTTGGACATGACCACCAAACATGACAGAGGGTCCCTGAACTAAGACAACCTTTTACAGCAAAGAAAGGAATAATTGGGGACAAATGTGGCTAATCGTGCGGGAACATATACCAGCCCATATGTATTTTCTCAATTTGATCCACATGTAAACAGGACTCGTGCTGATGATAAATATGGCAACCTATATGCACTGAGCCATCTAGTAAATGTGGCGCCCCTGAGGCGTCAGGTGCCACAGGGTACTGTGTCCAGTTACAGGTGCAGTACTTATCCAGGGTTCCTGGGAGACCAGTGCCAGTAAACACCAAACAACACCATTTAAAACACACACATTTCTTTGCCCTTTTTCCAGACTGGGTAACAGGCTAGAGACGGATCTGATGGATGGTCACCTATTGGTCGGGACTTATCCAATCCCGTTTGTCAGAAACCCGGAAGGGGGAGGGGCTAGTCTGGATAGTTGACAGTTGACAGGGACATTTGAAAGTCATTCAGGAGTTTACGTTGAATCAGGGAGGGTGTGAGGAGACTCAGGTCCAGTGAGAAACACGAGGAATGACATTGGTGGGCTAAAGGAGTATGGTATCTGTGCCAACAGCCCCAGCCGTGAGAGACTACGCAGCGGCAGCTCCCTCATATAGCCGCATATCACAAGTGGCGTCATGAAAGACATTTTTTTATTTTTTTAATTTTATTTTCCTTTATCATTTTCAAGTGACCACGAGGGCTATGGAACCAGGCACCGGGCACAGATGGGAAAAAGAAGCTCCACCCTTGACTCTGACGAATGACAGATGTGGGGTACTAGCCTGACCCGGAAGCTCCAGAAGTGCTCCAGTCCCGCCAGAGAGATTGGTCAAAGTTAACCAAGGGGAAGCAAGATGGAGGCGCAAGGAAACGGTAATACTACGGGGCCTAATCCGAGCATGGAAGCGGCAGCACCCGGAGCATTGGTACCGATCATTTCGATCACCCTGCCGTATGTTCCGAGAGCGGCATGGTTGCCCCAGTATGATGGTTAACTACACGTCTTAATCGGATTTAAGAAGAGAATATGTACTGTACTGGACATGTATGCAATGATTCAGTGCCCTGAACCGAGTATCCCACAGGCCCTGGGGTGTGTCATATAGATTGCTGAGAGTGCATCATTTACTTTGGCCTGCCTGTGTCAACAGATAGTCAAATGATAGCCAAGATTCATTTCAACCAAAGAACCAGAGGTTTGCTCATTCTTCAGGTGATCGGTAACCTATTTTCTCAGCAAGTGTATCGTGAAAAGAGGGTTCTTAGGAATAGTCATTCATAATAATCTTTCAGTGTAAGTGCACCTTCAGCTGATGCTAGATAATCTGGTCAGCATTCCCTGGGCTCACGTGAGGTTCTGACGTCATGCGAGCCTCGCACCCAATAACTGCTGGCTTCTCTCTCACCACCTTCAGACATATAAGTAATCAACAGGAAGGGAGAGCTGTGGCTCACATCCTGTTGATAATTTATATGTATGAAGGCCGGAAGAGAGAATCCAGTGGTGATTGGGCGCAAGGCTGAGAGAAGCCAGTGGTGATTGGGCGCAAGGTTTCATTGACGTCACAACCTCACGTGAGCCCAGGGAATGCAAGCTCTGGAACTGCTGGAACAGCGCCGGCACTTGCGATGAGTATAAGCTGTTTTATTTTTAATGGGGCCAAACATGGGGAATGAGAATGGGTTGTTCTAATAGTCGACAACCCCTTTAATGTCCCACCTTTGCAATGGACCAGATGGCTTTCAGTGAATTTGTAGCGCCCCTGAGCCACTCAGGGCACTACAGGGAACTGCATCCTCCCGGGGATGCAGGACCTACCCCCTCGGTCCTGTAACACCAGTGCCAGCAACAGCAACACACACCTAAATTCCTAGTTCTCCTCTCCACACTGGGCATAGAGGGTTAACCACGTAAGGGGTTATTCGCCATGGGAACGAGTCTCTGGGTATAGCCAGCCTGGGGGAGTGCTCAGTCAGTCAGTCAGAGAGTAGTCTAGAGTCGAGTAGCACACAGGAGAGGTGTGCGGACGCGCCTGAGCTGGGTTCGTGTAACGGTGACCAGGGGGCACAGGAGAGAGGTCGCCAGGACGGGTACTGAGATACCGCTGGGATCGGAGCACACGCGGGGTTACCTGCATGGTGAGGCCTCTCCTGGGGCCTCACTGACCTTACAGATCCGGGGGCATCAGCAGTAAACTAGGATCGGGGTTCAGACACTTACCTCCCCGCAGGGTTTACACTACCAGCCGAATGGACAGACCGCTGTATCACAGCTGGGGGACCCCCCAAGGTCCAGGCTCAAGAAAAAACTGAGAGTGCCGGGGATAGAGCACCCAGGTCACCAACTGGCACTGTCAATACTGGGACCGGGACCAACACCCAAGGGTCCACAGTGAGTAAGGACTGTTTAATACAATCTACACACTGGTCTCCGTTATTGCCCCCACTACATCTCCCAGGCACAGCCCTACCTGCGGAAGACCTACCATCAGAGCTGCCACCACCATCAGCTCTGGGAGTACCCACATACAGCAGCGACGGTTCTCTATCCTTAACCGCAACCCGCAGGTGGCGTCACATGACAAAAACTCTTATCTCCCCTGTAATTCTGTAAAGGGTGCTTTACACGCTGCGACATTGGTAACGATATATCGTCGGGGTCACAGTGTTTGTGACGCACATCCGGCGTCGTTAGCAACATTGCAGCGTGTGACAGCTGGGAGTGACGATCAACAATTGCAAAAAATGGCAAAAATCGTTGATCGTTGACACGTCACTCCTTTTCATAATATCGTTGCTGCTACAGGTACGATGTTGTTCATCGTTCCTGCGGCATCACACATCGCTATGTGTGATACCGCAGGAATGACGAACATCTCCTACCTGCGTCCACCGGAAAAGAAGGAAGGAAGGAGCTGGGCGGGATCTTCCGCCCGCTCATCATCGCCCCTCCGCATCTATTGGACGGCTGCCGTGTGATGTTGCTGTGACGCCGCACGAATCGCCCCCTTAGAAAGGAGGCAGTTCGCCAGCCAGAGCGACGTCGCAGGGAAGGTAAGTCCGTGTGACGGGTGTAAGCGATGTTGTGCGCCACGGGCGATTTGCCCGTGTCGCACAACCGACGGGGGCGTGTACGCTCGTTAGCGATCTCGCTAGCGAGATCGCAGCGTGTAAAGTGCCCTTAAGTCTGTAAAAAAAAAAGCACGGAGATTTGAACAGCCACATAGAGTATAATGGGTAAAAATGTAAAAAACTTGAAAAATAGACATCTAAATGATGACTAATATTGCATTAACTTGGTGTCTCTGGTTGTGATGTGTCGCATAGCCAAAGATCCCTGTATGACATTGCTACATATGAAAATAACAATGTGAATATGGTCACAAGCTACAATTTGCCTCTGCTCATGACAAGCAATCCATATCTACTTTAATTGTGATATCAAGTTTGAGGATATAATTGCCATGTCATGGCCATGTCGCTTTGTAGTCCCAGCTAAATGACATCAAGATGGATAACCTTGTATGGCAGATTGCTATTGAAGTTTCTTGAATATTGTTTTTTGGTTGGTAGATTTACAAAGATTATCCCAACGCTGACTCACAGAAAACTGCTTGGTTGCAAGGTATAGAAATGAGTTTAAGTGGCTGCCCACAGCTAAAAATTGAATTTCTTTGTTGGCTAATGCCAAATATGAGGGAATAAAATATCTTGACAATCACTTTACTTTTCACTAGCTCACCTGTGAAATAGCAGGAATAAAGGTGGTGTCATACTTAGCGATGCAGCAGCGATCACGACCAGCGATCTGACCTTATCAGAATCGCTGCTGCGTCGTTACATGGTAGCTGGTGAGCTGTCAAACAGGCAGATCTCACCAGCGACCAGTGACCAGCCCCCAGCCAGCAGCGACGCGTGGAAGCGTAACTAAGGTAAATATCTGGTAACTAAGCAAAGCACTTCTCTTCGTTACCCGATATTTACCTTAGTTACTAGCGTCCGCCACTCTCACGCTGCCAGTGCCGGCTCCCTGTTCCCTGCACTCCTAGCCAGAGTACACATCGGGTTAATTACCTGACGTGTACTCCAGCTACGTGTGCAGGGAGCAGGGAGCCGGCACTGGCAGCGTGAGAGCGGCGGACGCTAGTAACTAAGGTAAATATCGGGTAACCAAGGAAAGGGCTTCTTGGTTACCCGATGTTTACCGTGGTTACAGCTTACCGCAGGCTGCCAGACGCCGGCTCCCTGCTCACTTCAGTTCGTCGCTCTCTCGCTGTCACACACAGCGATGTGTGCTTCACAGCGGGAGAGCAACGTCCAAAAAATGAAGCAGGACATTCAGCAACGACCGGCGACCTCACAGCAGGGTCCAGGTCGTTGCTGGATGCCACACACAGCGACAGTGACGGGACGTCGCTGCTACGTCACAGAAAATGGTGACTTAGCAGCGACGTCGTTGTCGTCGTTGTTGCTATATGTGACACCAACTTAAGTCTGCTGCCAAGTACAAAAGATTTGAGTGATAAGACTGTTAAAAGGAACCTGTCACCAGATTTGGGGCCTATAACCTGCGGCCACCACCGGTGAGCCCTTATATACAGCATTCTAACATGCTGTATATAAGAGCCCAGGCTGATGTGTAGAGCGTAAAAAAGGGGCCGAATAATATTGCACGCCCCAATTTTCAGTTATTTATTTTTTATAAAAGTTTAAAATAAGCAATACATTTCGTTCAACTTCACAACTGTGTCCCACTTGTTGATTCTTCACCATAACATTTAAATTTTTTCATCTTTATGTTTGAAGCCTGAAATGTGGGAAAAGGTTGAAAAATTCAAGAGAGCCGAATACTTTCGCAAGGCACTGCAGAAACCTAATTTAAACAATTTGGTTATTTTCGGTCTATAACTTCCCTTTAAAGGGAATCTTTCAGGTGATTTTCTAGTACAATACTAATGTGATTTTTAAATAGGGCTTCGGGAGACCTTTCAGGATCAGTAAGGCTGGTTTCAGACGTCCGTGTTTTAGATATGTGTGACATCCGTTTTTAACACGGATGGCAAAAGTACCCGTGTTCCCCTATTGTGTACTCACACGGACCGTGTGGCCTCGCTGTTCCCCACATGCTCGCACGGAGATATGTCTGTTTTTTCTCTGGCAGCACGGGAGTCACACGGACCGCACACTGATGTGATCCATGTGACATCAGTGTGACACGTACCGGAGAAAACACGGGTTTTAAAATAAAAAGATTTTCTATATTTACCTGTATCCAGTGATGCTGTTGTGATGCCCTGAACTAGCCAGGTAGTCACAGGTAGGCCTTTGCATAACACCCGTCCCCCTAAAAAGGTAACAGCAGCGAACCACACTTAGACCTAGTCACCTCCCTCAGAGCTTAATGGTCACACCAGGGGGCGGAGCCAGGTGGTTGGCCATGCCCACCGAGGAGTCGTCCAGAGGGCCTGAGGCAGGAAACTGTCAGATCAGTTGTGAGCAGTCAAGTTGAGGAGTAGAGTGCAGCAGGCCTGTGGTGACAGGTCTGCAGCGGGAACTGACAGGTGCCAGGGTCGACGCCCTGGTACCTTGGCTAGGAGGCAGGCGGTGGCCTGGCCTGCAGGAGCTGGGAAGACGGCCAGGTGGAACCGTAAGGGACCGGGACAAGGTAGTGGCCCGCCGGTACCGAACCGGGGAACTGACTGGAAACTGGAGCAAAAGGGGGGTACTCAGACCCAGAACGAGGCCCAGAAGCCACTGGACCACGTCAAATTCACTGATTGAGGTCTGGACCTTAGGTGCATTCCCATCCCAAGACCCGAAAGAAGGACACAGCCCACCGAGGGGGATAGAAAGCCACCGCACAGGCAGAAAGATCCCACGGGCCAGCGCCTGCGGGCAAACGGACTCCACCGGTACATACACAGCCGGGGAGCGGACTCCCGCTGCTAAGGCACAGGCAGTCTATACAAACATAACAAGGTGCAGGAAGAAGGCCAGGACCACCAACCTGGGTGGGGGACAAGACGCAGCCGGCTGCGGGCACCGACCACCATCAACTTTGATAATCAGAGACATTGCTGCCCAATGAAGCACTGCAATTACTCAGAATGCTGAGCAGGAGCGTAAGCCCCTCCCACAAACCGGAGAGCGAAAACCATAGGGAAACAGCCTGTCCCAGGGTCACGGAAAAGGTACCAGAAACGCTAGCAGGAAGTTCTATATGGCGCACAGGCACACTGGTATCACAGGAGGGCGGTATGGAAAACTGCAATACAGAAACTGCACCGCAGGTCAGGACCGAGACATTTGTTATCTTATTGTAAGCTCCATAGAATTCAGTGGGATGTAGTAATTAGTCATACATACAGTTAGGTCCAGAAATATTTGGACAGTGACACAATTTTCGCGAGTTGGGCTCTGCATGCCACCACATTGGATTTGAAATGAAACCTCTACAACAGAATTCAAGTGCAGATTGTAACGTTTAATTTGAAGGTTTGAACAAAAATATCTGATAGAAATTGTAGGAATTGTACACATTTCTTTACAAACACTCCACATTTTAGGAGGTCAAAAGTAATTGGACAAATTAACCAAACCCAAACAAAATATTTGTATTTTCAATATTTTGTTGCGAATCCTTTGAAGGCAATCACTGCCTTAAGTCTGGAACCCATGGACATCACCAAACGCTGGGTTTCCTCCTTCTTAATGCTTTGCCAGGCCTTTACAGCCGCAGCCTTCAGGTCTTGCTTGTTTGTGGGTCTTTCCGTCTTAAGTCTGGATTTGAGCAAGTGAAATGCATGCTCTATTGGGTTAAGATCTGGTGATTGACTTGGCCATTGCAGAATGTTCCACTTTTTTGCACTCATGAACTCCTGGGTAGCTTTGGCTGTATGCTTGGGGTCATTGTCCATCTGTACTATGAAGCGCCGTCCAATCAACTTTGCGGCATTTGGCTGAATCTGGGCTGAAAGTATATCCCGGTACACTTCAGAATTCATCCGGCTACTCTTGTCTGCTGTTATGTCATCAATAAACACAAGTGACCCAGTGCCATTGAAAACCATGCATGCCCATGCCATCACGTTGCCTCCACCATGTTTTACAGAGGATGTGGTGTGCCTTGGATCATGTGCCGTTCCCTTTCTTCTCCAAACTTTTTTCTTCCCATCATTCTGGTACAGGTTGATCTTTGTCTCATCTGTCCATAGAATACTTTTCCAGAACTGAACTGGCTTCATGAGGTGTTTTTCAGCAAATTTAACTCTGGCCTGTCTATTTTTGGAATTGATGAATGGTTTGCATCTAGATGTGAACCCTTTGTATTTACTTTCATGGAGTCTTCTCTTTACTGTTGACTTAGAGACAGATACACCTACTTCACTGAGAGTGTTCTGGACTTCAGTTGATGTTGTGAACGGGTTCTTCTTCACCAAAGAAAGTATGCGGCGATCAATCACCACTGTTGTCATCCGTGGACGCCCAGGCCTTTTTGAGTTCCCAAGCTCACCAGTCAATTCCTTTTTTCTCAGAATGTACCCGACTGTTGATTTTGCTACTCCAAGCATGTCTGCTATCTCTCTGATGGATTTTTTCTTTTTTTTCAGCCACAGGATGTTCTGCTTCACCTCAATTGAGAGTTCCTTAGACCGCATGTTGTCTGGTCACAGCAACAGCTTCCAAATGCAAAACCACACACCTGTAATCAACCCCAGACCTTTTAACTACTTCATTGATTACAGGTTAACGAGGGAGACGCCTTCAGAGTTAATTGCAGCCCTTAGAGTCCCTTGTCCAATTACTTTTGGTCCCTTGAAAAAGAGGAGGCTATGCATTACAGAGCTATGATTCCTAAACCCTTTCTCCGATTTGGATGTGAAAACTGTCATATTGCAGCTGGGAGTGTGCACTTTCAGCCCATATTATATATATATAATTGTATTTCTGAACATGTTTTTGTAAACAGCTAAAATAACAAAACTTGTGTCACTGTCCAAATATTTCTGGACCTAACTGTATGTAAATACAATCTGCATATGCCCTGCTCCCTTTTCCCACCTCTCAGTGCTGGCATCAGTAATACAGTAGTAAAACTGAACTGAATTTGCACCATAGTCCCTCCCACCTCTCAAAAGTGGTAGTGAATGTACTGGGAAGTGGAAGAGGGAGCAGTGAAAATGCAAATTGTATTTACACACACTTCACTAGCCTGCAAGACACTGAATTCTACAGGGCTCACAGCAAGATAACAGGATAAGGTAGAACAATAAAACTGACTGATCCTGAAAGGTCTCCATAAGCCCTATTGAAACATAACAATAGTATTGTACTAAAAAAATAATAAATTCCCTTTAAATACAGATACAAGCAAAACTCAATGCTCAAAGTCACTGAGCCAAATAAAAGGAATGACTGCCTGTCTGAATATTAATTGTAAGTTGTTATATTAATTACAGGTGCAATCTATACTGGCGCCAGTAATTTCTCTAACTGGAGAATGTCAGCAGTTGGCATACATAAACCAGCTAAGCACCTACTTATAGATGCTGATTTGCCGTAATGCGTTCTAATTATCACCACTGTGTTACAATTGACTTGAAACGGCTGCCACCGGATATAATAAAAGTAATAAAATCTTGTAAATATGTTTCAGTACATAATCTAAATGGAATAATTATGTCATTATATCCAATGGGACACGATGATCTTTGTCTCTTCAGCCGAATATAATCCATAACTGTATTAGCATTTTCTAATAGGCCATTTGCAGAGAGAGCGCGGAGCTTTGACTGAGATGTGATTATTCATCCTCTTTATAAATGGAGTCTATATCAGGAAATGAAAGATCCGTCATTAGTCCCAATTACTTAGTGCCTTGTCACATTAGCGGACATGAAATATAAGCTCTCGGGGTGATATATTAGCCGGGTTTATTTTATGTGTAAAGTCTCTGCAGTGCTGGGGCGTCAATTATCTAGTGCAAATATTATCTTATAGATACAATGCCATCTATGCAATCAATTAATTATTCAGCCAGCAGGAAGATGAGCAACGTTGTAGATAACGCAACATTCCTGAAAAGTATTTGTAATGACATTAGATATGTATTGTGGATCCATATTATGAATTAGTTTTCATTAGTCTAATGCAACTCAAGTTTTATCATCATTTACAGTGGGGAGGAAATAAGTATTTGATCCCTCGCTGATTTTGTAAGTTTGTCCACTGAGAAAGACATGAACAGTCTACGATTTTAAGGGTAGGTTAATTTTAAAATTGAGAGATAGAATATCCAAAATAAAATCCAGAAAATGACATTGTATAAATTATATTAATTTATTTGCATTTTGTAGAGAGAAATAAGTATTTGATCCCCTACCAACCATTAAGAGTTCTGGCTTCTACAGAGACTTAAGCCCACTTTACACGTTGCAATTAGTTGTACAATCGCATTTGCGATGTGACACGCCCAGGTTGCATACGGGATCTTATGAGATTGCACGTAGGTCATTCATTTGCTGTCACACGAGCATTAGTAGTCTATGTTAAATTGATCAATTTTGTGTGCGCTCCCTTAGATCATGTGTTCTGTGACGTATGCATTGGGCACCTTTTTTTTTTTTTATTTATTGACTTGCCAAGCGTGTGTAATGTGTAGAGATGCGTTTTTACTTTGTCATCTGCCATTCAGCTCTGCTACATGGCCGCTAACAGCAGACACAGACAGCCATGTAGCAGAGCTGAATGGCAGATGACAGCAGACACAGACAGAGCCGCACTGTCAGAATGAACTCGGGTGAACTTCACCCGACTTCACGGTCATGCTGCGGCTCTGTCTGTGTCGCGCCCTGATTAGCGGTCACCTGTGAAGGGCTCACCGGTGACCGCTAATCTCCTAAGTTACTGAAGTTAGCAGCCCTCTCTCATACTCACCAATCCCCGATCCCCGGCGCTGCACGGCGTTCACACTGCTCCGGCGGCTTTTACTGTTTTGAAAAAGCCGGCCGCCCATTAAACAATCTCGTATTCCCTGCTTTCCCCGCCCACCAGCGCCTATGATTGGTTACAGTGAGACACGCCCCCACTCTGAGTGACAGGTGTCACACTGCACCCAATCACAGCAGCCGGTGGGCGTGTCTATACTGTGTAGTTAAATAAATAATTAAATAATTAAAAAAAACGGCGTGCGGTTCCCCCCAATTTTAAAACCAGCCAGATAAAGCCATACGGCTGAAGGCTGGTATTCTCAGGATGTGGAGCTCCACGTTATGGGGAGCCCCCCAGCCTAACAATATCAGCCAACAGCCGCCCAGAATTTCCGCATACATTATATGCGACAGTTCTGGGACTGTACTCTTCCCGATTTGCCCTGGTGCGTTGGCAAATCGGGGTAATAAGGAGTTATTGGCAGCCCATAGCTGCCAATAAGTCCTAGATTAATCATGTCAGGCGTCTATGAGACACCCTCCATGATTAATCTGTAAATTACAGTAAATAAACACACACACACGAATAAATCCTTTATTAGAAATAAAAAACACAAACATATACCCTGGTTCACCACTTTAATCCCTGTCACTGGATCCAGCGGTGGCGGTGCACGCCGGTTTTTTTAATTATTTAATTATTTATTTCACTACACAGTATAGACACGCCCACCGGCTGCTGTGATTGGGTGCAGTGTGACACCTGTCACTCAGCGTGGGGGCGTGTCTCACTGTAACCAATCATAGGCGCCGGTGGGCGGGGATAGCAGGGAATACGAGATTGTTTAATGGGCGGCCGGCTTTTTCAAAACAGTAAAAGCCGCCGGAGCAGTGTGAACGCCGTGCAGCGCCGGGGATCGGGGATCGGTGAGTATATGAGAGAGGGGGATAGACTGACATGGACAGAGAGTGAGGGACAGAGATAGTGACCGACTGACAGAGATTAGTGAATGACAGACATTGTGAGGCGCTTCAGAACGCAGCTTTTCAGCTGCACTCTGAAGCGGACCTTTTTTAAGCTGCGGTGCAGAGCGCACACCTGCGCACATAGCATCAGACACCAAAATCGTATGAGGGATGTCACACGTTACAATTGACTAGGTTTGTGCAACAAAACGCTCAATTCTAGAGAATGATACGATGTGTTTGCGATCAACGGTTTTGCGTTCAATCCTGATCGCACGTAGATGTCACACGCAGATACCTCACAAACGATGCCGGATGTGCGTCACTTACAACTTGACCCCAACGACGGATTGTGAGATATATTGAAGCGTGTGTAGCGGGCTTAAGACGCTCCTAATCAACCCATCACCTGCATTAAAGACTGCTGTCTTAAATTGTCACCTGTATAAAAGGCTCCTGTCCACAGACTCAATTAATCAGTTAGACCTCTACAACATGGGCAAGTCCAAAGAGCTTTCTAAGGATGTCAGGGACGAGATCATAGACCTGCACAAGGCTGTAATGGGCTACAAAACCATAAGTAAGACGCAGGGTGAGGAGACAACTGTTGGTGCAATAGTAAGAAAATGGAAGAAATACAAAATAAGTGTCAATGGACATCGATTTGAGGCTCCATGCAAAATCTCACCTCATGAGGTATCCAGGATCATGAGGAAGGTGAGAGATCAGCCTAAAACTCCACGGGGGGAACTTGTTAATGATCTCAAGGCAGCTGAGACCACTGTCACCAAGAAACCATTGGTAACACATTACAATGTAATGGCTTGAAATCCTGCAGTGCCCACAAGTCCCACTGCTCAAGAAGGTACATGTGTAGCCGGCTCGTCTGAAGAAGGTACATGTGCAGCCGGCTCGTCTGAAGAAGGTACATGTGCAGCCGGCTCGTCTGAAGAAGGTACATGTGCAGTCGGCTCGTCTGAAGAAGGTACATGTGCAGCCGGCTTGTCTGAAGAAGGTACATGTGCAGCCGGCTCGTCTGAAGAAGGTACATGTGCAGCCGGCTCGTCTGAAGAAGGTACATGTGCAGCCGGTTCGTCTGAAGAAGGTACATGTGCAGCCGGCTTGTCTGAAGAAGGTACATGTGCAGCAGGCTTGTCTGAAGAAGGTACATGTGCAGCCGGCTTGTCTGAAGAAGGTACATGTGCAGCAGGCTTGTCTGAAGAAGGTATATGTGCAGCCGGCTCGTCTGAAGAAGGTACATGTACAGCCGGCTCGTCTGAAGAAGGTATGTGACGCCCTGGGCAAGCCAGGGGTCACAGGTCATCACTCCACCTCACCCTACATCCCAGTTAGGAACACCAAAGCTACTAAAATCCTTGTTGCCTTCCTCCAGGGGCTGATGTTCACACCAGGGGGTGGGCCAGGCGGTTGGCTCCGCCCACCGAGGAGTACACAGCCCTGGAGGCGGGAGGAACCAGGCAGTTGAGTGTTAGAGTCAGCTCAGGGAAGAGCTTGAGAACAGTGAGGGAAGTGAAAGTAGAAGGAAGTGGTAGAGGAGCTAAGTGAAAGTGAAGTGGTAGTGGAGCAAAGAAGAAAAGGAACAAAAGGGAGCGTAGAAAGGCCTGAAATGAGTCCAGCTAAGTGCAGGACAGGTCAGCAAGGTCAGCAACAGCGGTGAACGTCTGGAGGGGGACTGCTCGGAGGTTGCTGGAAGGACCGCGGTCGAGTAGTGGCCCGGCGGTCTGGAGCAGTATACGAAGGACAGTCAGCACCAGGGCAGGGGCCTCTCGGACCCCGGCAAGGCTAGGAGTCGCCATAATTTGCCGAATCCGTCAGTGAAGGGGACGTCGATCCCCCAACAACCAAGTCCCGATTGAAGACAACCGTCCAACCATTAGTGAGGAACACCGCCACCGCCAGGGCACCAGCTCCTCAGGGCCAGCGTCTGCGGGCAAAGTAGGGCTCCTCCGGCCCATATCCAAGCCGGGGAGCGGGTTACTGGTGGGAACCCATCGCTACCAACTTAGAAACATCATGTGCAGGTCAGAGGGACATCACCATTACCTGCTGGGAGAGCAAGTGCAGCCGTCCGTGGGAACCGTCTTTCCAGCCGTGTGGTTTACCGTAAAACTGTGTCAACGTCTCAGGCTGAGTGAGTAACACAGTGCCGCAAGGCACAGCGCTGCCCCCGCGTCCCTGCACCCACCAGGCCCTGCACCCTTCCACACCATCACTGGGCCCCGGGATCACCAACCCCTACCCACGGAGGGGCAACACAACACCTGGCTGCTCCGCATCACCACTCCCGGGATCCCCATATTGAGCAGCGGTGGTGCTACAAATCACCACGACCGTGGGTGGCGTCACGGACAATCTCCCCAACAAAACCCCTTTCACTCACGGGCGAGGAGTGCCGCTCGAGAACCCCCGGGATCCGGCCCACCGCTCGAGCCACCACTGAGCAGCAGCAGCCGGACCCGAGCAGAGGGGTGAGCGCGGTGCCGGCACCCTCCTCCCCGCCCGCGACAGGTACATGTGCAGCCGGCTTGTCTGAAGAAGGTACATGTGCAGCAGGCTTGTCTGAAGAAGGTACATGTGCAGCCGGCTCGTCTGAAGAAGGTACATGTGCAGTCGGCTCGTCTGAAGAAGGTACATGTGCAGCCGGCTTGTCTGAAGAAGGTACATGTGCAGCAGGCTTGTCTGAAGAAGGTACATGTGCAGCCGGCTCGTCTGAAGAAGGTACATTTGCAGCCGGCTCGTCTGAAGAAGGTACATGTGCAGCCGGCTCGTCTGAAGAAGGTACATGTGCAGCCGGCTCGTCTGAAGAAGGTACATGTGCAGCTGGCTCGTCTGAAGTTTGCCAATGAACACCTGGATCATTCTGAGAGTGATTAGGAGATGGTGCTGTGGTCAAAAAGTGAGCTCTTGGCATTAACTTAACTCCTCAAGCATGGAGGTGTAAACATTATGTTTTGGGAGTGTTTCTCTGCTAAGGGCAAAGGATTACTTCACCACATCATTGGGACAATGGATGGAGCCATGTACAGTCAAATCTTAAGTGACAACCTCGTTCCCTTGGACAGGACATTAAAAATGGGTCGTGGCTGGGTCTTCCAGCATGACAATGAAACAAAACATACAGCCAAGGCAACAAAGGAGTGGCTCTAAAAGAAGCACATTAAGGTAATGGAGTGGCCTAGCCAGTCTCCAGACCTTAATCCCATAGAAAACATACGGAGGGAGGTGAAGCTCTGAGTTGCCAGGCAACAGCCTCAAAAACGTAATGATTTAGAGATGATCTGCAAAGAAGAGTGGACCAAAATTCCTCCTGACATGTGCACAAACCTCATCATCAACTACAAAAAATGTCTGACTGCTACGCTTGCCAACAAGGCAAATTGCAAATAAATTTATATAATTTATACAATGCGATTTTTTTGGATTGTATTTTGGGTATTCTATCTCTCACTGTTAAAATTAACCTACTCTTAAAATGATAGACTGTTCATGTCTTTGTCAGTGGGCAAAATAACAATATTAGCAAGGGATCAAATAATTGTTTCCCCCACGGTATAGTTTCTCAATAAAACGATATCAATCAGTATATGCCTTAAAGATGACCTGTCACTTGCCAGAAATATGACATTTTTTACGTGGTATAAAATTCTGAATGCAAAATAAATATTTTTTAAAGTTTCTGTGACTCTCTGTTTTGGAGATATGACCACTCGTCATTGTTTGTAAACCTTGTTTTGTTAGCCAATAGCTCTTCTCCATGGCCATCTTCATGAGGGACGCACCCCTTTGGCTAACCAGAGTAGATTTACATGCATGGAAATACATCAGCCTATTTTGCCTACAAATTCTTTTGTGGCTAAATCTATTAATGTATCATGCAGTTGTCTCTCTCATGAGCATTGTCTCTCTTGGGGGATGTGACGATGGTGGCCACTGCCCGGTTCCATGCCCTGGGCCCTTTTTGTAATGTGGATATATTTACAAGGGGTTAGATTCGTGTTCATATGTGACGCTACTTGTGGTGTTGCAGCTATAGGTATGGAGCCGCCGCTGCAGAATGTCACTACTGGGGCTGGTTTTATTTGCAGCTTGGATGGTAGGCCCTCCGCAAGCAGGGCCGGGCCCCAGTGGATAAGTGTTGTGATGGGTGCTAGAAGAAGGGAGTCCACACCAAAGTTCAGTGCAACTGGCTTTACTCACGGCTGCCTGGTAATAACTAGTTGTCCGAAGCCGGCTGGTTTCACCTCCAGGTCCCCTTCGTTCCAGTGCCAGTTTGGTTCTCTGGTACCTTCTTCCCCTGCAGCTGTCTCTGGTAAATGGGTCCCCATAGCGTAGAGCAACTGGGGGTCCCCGTCAGGTGGTTTGTCCACTTCTGTCCGCCTGGCAGTAGCGTGAACCCTATGGGGATGGAGTCTCTGATCCTGTCTATGGCTCTCCCTTTGCTACTGAGTCTTCGGATTCTTTGGGTCAGCAAGGTCTTTGATGGTCCCCTTGGTTTGCAGGTGTTAATAGGTCGGCTTGGAGCTCTTTCCTGTCCTAGGATCCTGTACCCCGTTGGTGCGTAGTTCCAGGAGTACTCCATCGGCAACAGTTCTCCTGGTCACCGTTAACCCGAGTCATGACGTCTCCTTGCGTCCACCTTCACTCCACTCTTGCTGTCAACTTTCGCTCTGACTTTGTCTTTTCCCTTTCACGGCAGACTCCCTTCTGACCACTGTCTTGTCTTCCTGTGTTCTGACTACTCTCCACAGTCTGCCCCTCCCACCTGGTCAACTAGTGGACTGGTCTGGCTCCACCTCTAGGCAACCATCCATTGGTCCAACCCTAGCTATGTACCATTGTATGGGGAATTGTTGGGAAAAACTGGGATTACCTGGGTTTTTGGTGTTACCGTCACTGGATCTCTGAGTCCCTAAGGGGGTAGGCCTTGCATCCTTGTGGGGATGCAGAACCTTGTAGTACCCTGAGGCCTTCAGGGGTGCTACAATAGCGCCCACGGCCGAGTACTGCACAGCCATCTCCCATTGAAATCAATAGTAAGCGGATGTGCAGTACTCGGCCGCGGCCTCTATTAGAAAACTGAGCAGCTTCGGAACTGAGCATTTCTAGCTATCTGCCACCGGAACTGAGTACTGCTGATCGGCAGAGGTGTCTGGTAACCTCCAACCTCCAATCAGACATTGATGACCTATCCTAAGGATATCGTAAGGATAAATTAATCAAAAGACAAGTGGGTGTGCACCCCTGCCTTAAGCCATAAGCTGGTGCCGGGGAGGAATGAGCCTGATCTTGTTAGTAAACCACCGCATTGGTCCTGGGTGCCCATGGAAACAGGGAGAAGATCCAAATAGTCCACAAAGAAGAAGAAAGCCACGGCACTCACAGTAAAAATCCAATTCTGTTCTTTATTCGTTCCATAAAGCAGGGTAAAAGAGCGGTAAGAGAGCCTAAGGATAGCCATCAATGTAGAAGTAGTGGCCAACACCTTTAAGATTCAATGTTTTAGCAAATCTTAAGTTAATGTTTCCATATGAAAAGCTTCATCGTTATATTGGATGAAAAAGAAAAACTTTTGACATTTTTTTTTCAATAAATATCAAGTTTGTCCTTGACTATGTCCAAGTTTTTTTATTTTGTTCCATTGTGTATTTGAGATTGAGATCTCTGGTTTAGGGGGTTGTCCACTTAATTTGTACAAATACATTGGGTACATAATTTTGTGGCACTAAAGCCTGCTTTACACGCTACAAGATATCTTACGATGTGTCGGCGGGGTCACGTCGTAAGTGACGCACATCCGGCATCGTAAGGTATGTTGTAGCGTGTGACAGCGACGTGCAATTGCGATTGAATGAAAAACCGTTCATCGCATGAACGTCGTTCATTCCTGACGAATTGAACGTCAGATTGTTCATTGTACCTGGGGTAGCGCACATCGCAGTGTGTGACACCCCGGGAACGATGAACAGATCTCACCTGCCTCCTGCGGCTCCCGGCCCACAATGCGGAAGGAAGGAGGTGGGCGGATGTTTATGTCCCGCTCAGCTCCGCCCCTCCGCTTCTATTGGCCGGCTGCCGCGTGACGTCGATGTGACGCCAAACGTCCCTCCCACTCCAGGAAGTGGACGTTCGCTGCCCACATCGAGGTCGTATGGAAGGTAAGTACGTGTGACGGGGGTTAATCATTTGTGCGGCACGTTCAACAAATTGAACGTGCTGCACATACGATGGGGGCGTTGCAAATCGCATACGATATCGTATGCGAAATTGCAGCGTGTAAAGCAGGCTTAACTAACAGGGCCAGACGGGGACTAAAATTCAGCCCTGGCATTTGGTGGTACACAGGCCCACTTTGCGCATGGTGAATGTGTAATATCTTTGTGCACTTGTAGATTGTGTAACATGACAATATAACATGCAGTCACGGCTGCGTCCAGTATTACTGCTCAGGCCTATTTATTGCTCTTAGTAGCAGGACCTGGTGAAGCTGCTATTTTGCCTACAGAGCTGGGTCTCGCAGATAATGAAGAGGATGCTGCTCTCCACATAATGCTGCGTCGTCGTCATATAGCCGATGGGCAGGGATACAAAATCAGATCCCCCTGAACTAATATTGATGACCTATTCTACAGATAGGTGATCAGGGAAGCTGTCATTGTCACTGGTGATAATTTTGGACATATACCACTTAGGCTAGCTTTGCACACTACGACATCGCAGGTGCGATGTCGGTGGGGTCAAATCGAAAGTGCCGCACATCCGGCGTCGCACGCGATATCGTAGTGTGCAAATCCTTTTTGATACGATTAACGAGCGCAAAAGCATCGTTATCGTATCATTGGTGTATGGTCCGACATTTCCATAATGCCGGTGTAGTGACAGGTACGATGTTGGTCCTTGTTCCAGCGGCAGCACACATCGCTGTGTGTGAAGCCATAGGAGCGAGGAACATATCCTACCTGCGTCACCGAGGCTCACGCCGGCTATGCGGAAGGACGGAGGTGGGCGGGATGTTTACGTCCTG
This sequence comes from Anomaloglossus baeobatrachus, assembly GCF_048569485.1. Classification (NCBI taxonomy): domain Eukaryota; kingdom Metazoa; phylum Chordata; class Amphibia; order Anura; family Aromobatidae; genus Anomaloglossus; species Anomaloglossus baeobatrachus. The sequence continues at coordinate 729,184,107 of NC_134354.1, forward strand.
CTCATCTCCGGCCCTCCGCTGCTATTGGTCGCCTGCCGTGTGACATCGCTGTGACGCCGCACGACCCACCCCCTTAGGAAGGAGGCGGATCGCCGGCCAGAGCGACGTCGCAGGACAGGTAAGTGCATGTGAAGCTGGCGTAGCGATAATGTTCGCTACGATGTAGTGTGCAAAGTGCCCCTAAGTCCTCAGGGAATCCCGTACAGCAGGTCAAGATTGTCATCTCCCTACTGCGTGGTGACCCTTAGGACTGGGCCTTCTCTTTGGCGTCTGATGATCCGATTCTCAGTGATGTGGATTCCTTTTTTCAGGCCTTGGGATTATTATATGACAAACCTAATATTGTGTACCAAGCAGAAAAGGCCTTATTGTCCTTAACTCAGGGTCTAGATTCTGCAGAAACTTTTTGTCAGAAATTTCGAAAGTGGGCGGTCCTTACAAAATGGTATGATGACGCGCTTGTGGCTCTTTTTCGGAAGGGTATTGCTGATACTGTGAAGGATGTAATGGTGGGATTCCCCGTCCCTTCTGGTCTTGATGCCTCTATGACCTTGGCCATTCAGATTGATAGGCGGTTACGTGAGCGCAGGAAGATACCTGCTGGTTTTGTGCCTGTGGAACAGTCTTTGAAGCCTATGGAGTGTGATAGGGTCCTTTCTAATGCTAGTCGGCAGGGGTTCAGACGGAAGAATAGACTGTGCTTCTATTGTGGAGACGCTTCTCATAATATCTCTGTCTGCCCTAAACGTGAAAGGAGATTGGCTGGTTCTGTTACTGTGGGTTCTTTGCAACCAAAGTTTTTATTGTCTGTCACATTGATTTGCTCATTGTCTTCCTTTTCTGCACTGGCCTTTGTGGACTCAGGGGCAGCGCTCAATTTGATGGATTTTGGGTTTGCTAGGGATTGTGGTTTCCCCATGGTTCCTTTGCAAACTCCTATTCCTTTAAGGGGCATTGATGCTACCCCTTTGGCAGAAAATAAACCCCAATTTTGGACCCAGGTGCCTATTAGAGTTGCACCAGCGCATCAGGAAACTTGTACATTTTTAGTATTGCATAATCTACAGGATACCTTGGTACTGGGATTTCCGTGGTTGCAGACCCATAATCCAGTTCTTGACTGGAGATCCTTGTCAGTAGCTAGTTGGGGTTGTCAAGGTTTGCATCAGGACCTTTCCATGTCGTCCATGTCTGCTCAGGCAGTTGATGTTCCGGCCTTCTTGCCTGATTTCCGTGATGTATTTAATGGCCAGGAATCTGATTCTCTGCCCCCACACCGGGACTATGACTGTGCTATTGAGCTGGTGCCCGGTTGTAAATTTCCCAAGGGGCAGATTTTCAACTTGTCTGTGCCCGAACATGATGCCATGCGGTCATACATCAGGGAATCATTGGAGAAGGGGCACATTCGGCCCTCTTCTTCTCCTTTGGGTGCTGGCTTTTTCTTTGTTGCTAAGAAAGATGGGTCGTTGAGACCTTGTATTGATTACCGTCTTCTTAATAAAATTACAATCAAATATCAGTACCCTTTGCCTCTGATGTCTGATCTTATCTCTAGAGTGAAGAGTGCCAAATGGTTTACGAAACTGGATCTTAAGGGTGCGTATAATCTCATCCGTATTAAGGAGGGTGATGAATGGAAGACGGCTTTTAATACTCCTGAGGGGCATTTTGAGTACCTAGTGATGCCTTTTGGGCTCACTAATGCCCCCTCCGTCTTCCAGGCCTTCATGAATGATATTTTTCGGGACCTTATTGGTAAATTTTTGATTGTCTATTTGGATGACATCTTGATTTTTTCTGATCATTGGGACTCATGTTGGGCAAGTACGGGCTGTTTTTCAGATACTTAAGGATAATGCACTGTACGTTAAGGGGTCAAAGTGCCTCTTTGGGGTGCAAAGGATTTCTTTTTTGGGCTTCATCTTGTCTCCCTCCGCTATTGAAATGGACCCGGTTAAGGTTCAGGCTATTTACGACTGGGTGCAACCGACTTCTCTAAAATCCCTGCAGCAGTTTTTGGGGTTTGCTAATTTTTACCGTAAATTTATAGCCAATTTTTCTGCCATTGTCAAACCTCTGACGGATTTGACCAAGAAGGGAGCTGATGCTGAGCATTGGACCCCAGAGGCAATTGTGGCCTTCCAAGAGCTTAAAAGGCGATTCACTTCTGCCCCAGTCCTACAGCAACCTGATGTGTCTCGCCCATTTCAGGTTGAGATCGATGCCTCAGAGATCGGAGCAGGAGCTGTTCTGTCTCAACGAGATGCTACTTCGGGTAAACTTAAGCCCTGTGCCTTTTTCTCTCGGAAGTTTGCTCCTTCTGAACGGAATTATGATGTGGGGAACTGGGAATTGTTGGCTATGAAGTGGGCATTTGAAGAGTGGAGACATTGGTTGGAGGGGTCTAGACATCAAGTTGTGGTGCTTACGGACCACAAGAATCTTACCTATCTGCAATCTGCCAAGAGGTTGAATCCTTGACAGGCCAGGTGGGCTTTGTTTTTTACCCGGTTTAATTTTGTGGTCTCTTTTTTGCCAGGCACCAAGAATGTTAAGGCCGATGCCCTTTCCAAGAGTTTCTGTGCTGACTCTTTGGAGGTTGTCAAGCCGTCTACTATCCTGAATGATGGTGTAGTTCTCTCGGCCATTTCGCCTGATCTGCGGTTGGCACTGGCGGAATTTCAAGGGGATAAACCTGAGAGATGTCCTACGGGGAAACTGTTTGTCCCAGACCAATGGAGAGACCGAGTTGTCTCTGAGGTTCATTGCTCTGTTTTGGCGGGTCATCCTGGTATTTTTAGTACTCGGGATCTTGTGAGACGCTCTTTTTGGTGGCCTTCCCTGTCCGTAGTTTTGTGCAGTCGTGTGGAGTTTGTTCTAGGTCCAAGCCCTGTTGTTCACGTTCTAGTGGGCTATTATTGCCTTTGCCGGTACCTAAGAGACCTTGGACGCACATCTCCATGGATTTTATATCAGAGCATCCCGTCTCTCAGAAAAGGATTGTGATTTGGGTGATCAGTGATAGATTCTCCACGATGGTCCACTTGGTTCCCCTATCTAAGTTGCCGTCTTCATCAGAGTTGGTGCCTTTGTTTTTCCAACATGTTGTTCGTTTGCATGGTATTCCCGAAAACAATATTTCTGAAAGAGGGGTGCAGTTTGTATCCAGATTTGGGAGGATTTTTTGTTCCAAATTGGGTGTTCAGCTGTCTTTCTCCTCGGCGTTTCATCCTCAGACCAACGGTCAGACTGAAAGGGCTAACCAGACCCTGGAGACCTATTTACGGTGTTTTGTTTCTGCGGATCAGGATGACTGGGTTTCGTTTTTGCCTTTGGCTGAATTTGCCCTTAACAATAGAGCTAGCTCTACCATATTGGTGTCCCCATTTTTCTGCAATTTTGGGTATCACCCCAGGTTCCTCTCGGGGCAGCTTGAGGCGTCTGACTGTCCAGGGGGGGATTCGGTGGTAAACAGAATGCAGTAGATTTGGGGGCAGGTAGTGGATAAATTGTTTCAATCCCAAGAATCTGCCCAGAAATTTGCCAACCGGAGTCGGACTGTTGGTCCCCGGTTTAAAGTGGGGGACATGGTGTGGTTGTGCTCTAAAAATATTCCTATGAGAGTTCCATCTCCTAAATTTAAGCCCAGATTGATTGGAACTTATAAGATTTCGGAGATTATCAACCCTGTATCTTTCCGTTTGACTCTGCCTGTGTCATTTAAGATTCAAAATGTCTTCCATAAGTCCTTGTTGAAGAGACATGTGGAGCCAACAGTTCCTGCAGCAGCGCCTCCTGACTCTGTTTTGGTACAAGGGGATCTGGAGTATGAGGTTGAAAAAATTCTAGATTCCTGTCGCAGTAGCCGAAAGCTTCAGTACCTTGTGAAATGGAAGGGTTATGGGCAGGAGGATAACTCTTGGGTTGTGGCTTCTGACATTCATGCGGACAGGATGGTTCGCGACTTCCATCATGCTCATCCTGAGCGACCCAGTGGCGTTGGTGAGGGTTCGGTGACCCCTCCTCAAGGGGGGGGTACTGTTGTGAATGTCAGTTATGCTTTTGCTGCTGTGAGGCTCCCTCTTGTGGCAAGGAATGGTTTGGACAGAGACCAGGTGTGTTGAGCAATGGGCGTTTCCATTGCTAACTCTCTGCCTATCTAAACCCTGGTCTGCTGGCAGGCTATGCCGGATGCCAGTTGTTCTTTGTTCACCAGCCTGCTTCATCCTGCTCCAGACCACATCTACCCCAGATAAGTGCTTGGTTCTTTATTTGTTGTTTGGTTCTTTTTGCTCTTATCTGAGTTTGTCTTTTGCTGTGGTTTTTGTCAGTTTTTGCATGCAGGAATCTTCCCTCTCAGTTCCTTAACTGGGAAGCTCCCTGCAGCTTTGTTTGGAGTATTGCTCCTATAAGTCCATGTGTTTGTTGCTTCTTGAATTTGTATGGTTCCTGCTTTCTGTTCATTGGTATGACAAGAGCGCCTGGTATAGGACGGAGTTCAGATCTAGTGATCTGAGGGCTTTTTGTACTATCAGGTTTTTGGATTGTTGTAGGGTTTTTCTCTAGCCTTCATCAGTCCCTTTCCTATCCTGTCCTATTTAGTCAGTAGGGCCTCACCTTTTGCTAATCCTATCATCTATCTGTGTACTGTGTTTTCATATATCACCGCAGTCTTTGAATGTGGGGGGCTTGCTACTCTTTGGCAATCTATTTTCTGAGGCAGAGCGTTATTCATCTTTCCTTCCTTTAGGATAGCTAGTTCTCCGGCTGGGTTTGCGGTGCACAGGATGTTAGTGCACCCCTCGGCTACTTCTAGTGTTGATAGTTAGTAAGGGGATGGCGGCCAGATTAGTTGCCAATGCTCTTGGCTCTTGTCACCTTTTACCAATGATTTATGGTGGTCTTCCATGGTTCCGGATCATAACACCCTCCCCAGACACAATACAATGCACCCTACATTACCCCCTCCCCAGACATAATACAATGCACCCCCCATCACCCCTACACACACAAATTACACTACCCCATCACTACACACTCCTGCCTCCCCCCTCCCTGGGAATACAGTACTCCCCCTCTGCCTGTTACAAACCTGTGTTCCTTCACAAAATGTTCCCCATTATGTGCCCTCAGCTCCTTCCCCACTCAACCCCATTAATTAAACTTTTCATCTTCAGCTCCTTCATGGAGCGCTTACCGCTGCTTGATGTATCCTTTGTGGCGCCCGCAGCATTATGATGACGTCAGCAAGGTGCTGATCTCATCACGTTGTTGCACGTCGGGGGTGGAGCCCAGTCCCGGCGCACTGTTCAAATGTATTTACATCTGAAAGACGCAAATACATTTGAATAGGAAGGAGGGAGCTGCGGTCACCGCCATCGGCACCGCCGCACTCCTCAGCAGTGTGTGTGTGGCGCCCTGGACAAGCCAGGGGCCACAGAGAACAACATCCACACACCCCACACTCCCGGTCAGGCACACCGAAGTCAGACACAAAACCCTTGTTGCCTTCCTCCAGGGGCTGATGTCCACACCAGGGGGTGGGCCAGGCGGTTGGTCCCGCCCACCAAGGAGTTCACAGTCCTGGAGGCGGGAAAAGTAAACAGATCAGCTAGGGAAGTGAAAGTGGAAGGAAGGAAAGTGGCAGCTGAGCAGACTAAAGTTGGTCCGGGTGTGTGGCCCGGACGGAGCAGCAAGGTTGGCAGACGGTGGTGACCGTCTGCAGGAGTGGCCTATCGGAGTCGACCGTAAGGACCGTGGTCTGGCGGTGGCCCGGCGGTACCGGACCGGTACGCAAAGAGAAGCCAGCACCATCTGGCAGGGGCTTACGGAACCCGGCAAGGCTAGGAGTCACCGTGAATTTGCCAAATTCGTTAGTGAAGGGAACCTCCTGGGTTTCCTAACAGCCAAGTCCCGACAGAAGGCAACAGTCCAACCAAGTGAGGGAGACACCGCCACCGCCAAGGCAACCGTTTCTCAGGGCCAGTGCCTGCGGGCAAAAGGGGCTCCTCCAGCCCATATCCAAGCTGGGGAGCGGGTTACCGGTGGGAACCCATTGGAACCATCTTCCGTACATAGGTGTTGGGAAAGGCAGTCATCACCAACCTGCCGGGAGAAACAACACCGCAGCCGCCTGTGGGACCCGTCCATCCAGCCGTTTGTTTTACCGAGAACTGCGTCCTCATCATTGGCTGAGTGAGTACCACCATGCCGTGCGGCACAGCGCTGCCCCCGCGGCCCTGCACCTCACCAGGCCCCGTAACCCGCCTGCCATCCATCCTTACCCCATCACCGGGCCCAGGGACAACCAACCCCCTACCCACGGAGGGGAGAACTAACATCCAGGCTGCTGCCTGTCATCGCTCCCGGGATCCTCGTCCAAAGCAGCGGTGGTGTCACCAATCTCACCACAACCGTGGGTGGCGTCACGGACAATATCAAATCCCCACAATCAATTCCTCCTTTTCACTCACGGGCGAGGAACGCCGCTCGAGTCCCCGGGATCCAGCCCACCGCTCGAGCCACCACTGAGCAGCGGCAGCAGCAGCAGCAGCCGGACCCGAGCAGTGGGAGAGCGCAGCGTCCCCTCCTCCGCCCGCGACATGTGCATGCCGGGCACACTATCACACAGTAGGGCCGGCACAGCACAGCGCGCTGCCTCCTGGTCCTGCTGCAGCTAGTGTGTGCATGGCAGGTAATGCTGCCCGGCCTGCGCACTGCTGAGCAGAGCGGCGGTGACTGCAGATACAGCGGCCCACTACAGGCACCGGCCCACTACAGGGACCGGCCCATCTGGCATTTGCCAGAATTGCCCTATGGTCAGTCCGGGCCTGCTTACTAATATATAAGTATCTCAGATTCTCTTCCTTTACTTCATAGACCTTTCTCATAGGTTGCACAGCTCTCTTGTCCCCAAAATATTATCCGATGGATGAGTATTTGATTACATCCGTCCATCAAATTAATCCAATTGAACAACACAAAATACCTGTCGCTGTACTTACCCTCTGCTGCTCCTGTATAGGGTCTTCAACTCCATTTTTTTATGATATGGTATCACACGAGGAATGGAAAAGTACCAAGCAAATGGCGAAAGGAAAGGGAACGGACCTGACCCTGATCTGGGCCCTACATAGGGAACGGATGGGGTACGCTCTATGTCAACGCCCCTAGGCATGAAAAGATACACAGGGATAACAAACAAGGGAAAATAACAAACAACTTATCTTTAGTTGTCTGTGGGAGAGAAGCTACAACAACCATCAAGATTCTCCTGATGTATGCAAGCTGCCTGCTTGCACTGAGGATTTGATAAAGATGTATCAAATATCACCAGCACCGAGCAATAGTAAGTGAAGGTATATATAGAAAAGGAAAGTACTAATGACCAGCAGATGACAGGCTGAGTAAATCCACAGGATCCTAAAGGGAAAAGGATGAAAACCAAGCAGAAATGATAGAAGATCAGGGAACAGTTTATGCAGACAAATGCTGTGACGTTCTATAGCTGGACACCACAGGACTGTCTGTCAACCATGACACACCCGTGACATATGGCTTCACCGGTGATATCATGACGACATCTCGGGACTGTTGCAGCCAAGCACTCGGCCTAGCGATGATGCCAATGCTGATGTCACCAGACTGCTAAACCCAATGATTGGCGGCATTGGTCATATGATATCAATGTGATGTCACCGCTTCAGTCAGTGAAGCCCCAAAGCTCCATAAAAGACCAATGCTGTTAAAGACTTGTGAAAGTTGGGGGCCCTGTTTGCACTGATGCCCACAACATACATTACACCGCTGATTAGGACAAAAGATATGTAAAATCTACAAGTGGCTGCTATAATGCCAATTAATAGAGCAAGTGGGTTTAAAAAAAAGAGTTATGCGGGCGTCACACGAGGCGATCTATCGTGCGGTAGATCGTCGGGGTCACGGTTTTCGTGACGCACATCCGGCTTCGTTGGCGACATCGTTCTGTGTGACACCTACGAGCGATCGCAAATCGGTGAGAAATCGGGTATCGTGTACTCCTCGTTTATTTTTAAAAAATCTTTTATTTTACTTTGCGCAGGTTGTTCATCGTACCCGGGGCAACACACATTGCACTGTGTGACACCCCGGGAACGATGAACACAGCTTACCTGCGTCCCTCGGCACTTGCCAGCTATGCGGAAGGAAGGAGGTGGGCGGGATGTTTACGTCCCGCTCATCTCCGCCCCTTCGCTTCTATTGGCCTGCCGCTGTGTGACGTCGCTGTGATGCCGAACGTCCCACCCCCTTCAGGAAGTGGATGTTTGCTGCCCACAGCGATGTCGCTCAGCACATAAGTACGTGTGACGGGGGTTAAATGACTTTGTGCGACACGGGCAGCGATTTGCCCGTGACGCACAAACGATGGGGGCGGGTACGATCGCTCGTGCGATCGCACGATAGATCGTACCATGTGAAGCCCGCATTAGATTTTCCTCCTTTTGTGCCTCTGTAACTCTTGAAGACCAGCAGGTTATCCTCTGGACTTAATCAAAAGTGCCTAAATAATAATAATAATAATAATACTAATAATACTAATAATAATAATAATAATACCAATAATAATAATAATAATCATAATAATAACAATATTTTTTATTTCTATAGCACCAACATATTCCACAGTACTTTTACAATTCAATCACTTGATTTCACAATACAAACTACATAGTTTATGAAATAGATCTCTTGGACCTTGTGAGGTTGGTGTGCTTACTATGAAAATCGAAATGACGGTGCAGCCCCATTTTAAACATTTTCTTGCTTTATGAGATCATCTCTAAGCGAACGAAAGTGTACAGACTTTCTATAGATAATCAATGCCTTAGCTACAGGATCACATCCAGATTTCTAGATAATTTCTAGAGGTTTATATTGTGTATAGACATGAAAAATAATTGGCACAATCACCACTCTTATGTGTATTACTTCTTGTAATTGATGCCATAATTCTGTACTAAGAACAAAGCTCTTGACAACTGAAGAACCTAAACCAATCCGCAGCAGCAGTGGCCAACTGGGCTATATAACTGTCACAGAGCGCCACCTGCCTGTCATTTTGTGTTCTGCACCTTGCTCTAGTCACAGTTTTCTTCATCTGTTTGGTGATTATTTGTGAGTTATCGAAGCGTCACATCCTGAGTATAACAATAAGGTTTATGCCGCCGTGATGCTATTTTTCTTAGTACAGTTGTAGGTTTTTGCATTGGTTTTGTCTATTGTCATGTGCATATTCAATGACATCATTTATATTGGGCGGCCTGGTAGCTCAGTGGTTAGCACTGCAGTCTTGCAGCACTGGGGTCCTGGGTTCAAATCCCACCAAGGACAACATCTGCAAGGAGTTTGCATGGGTTTTCTCCTGGTTCTCCAGTTTCCTCCCACACTCAAAAAACATACAGATAGGGACTCTAGATTGTGAGCCCCAATGGGGACAGTGTTGCCAATGTATGTAAAGCGCTGTGGAATTAATAGCGCTATATACAGTTAGGTCCAGAAATATTTGGACAGTGACACAATTTTGGCGAGTTGGGCTCTGCATGCCACCACATTGGATTTGAAATGAAACCTCTACAACAGAATTCAAGTGCAGATTGTAACGTTTAATTTGAAGGTTTGAACAAAAATATCTGATAGAAATTGTAGGAATTGTACACATTTCTTTACAAACACACCACATTTTAGGAGGTCAAAAGTAATTGGACAAATAAACCAAACCCAAACAAAATATTTTTATTTTCAATATTTTGTTGCGAATCCTTTGGAGGCAATCACTGCCTTAAGTCTGGAACCCATGGACATCACCAAACGCTGGGTTTCCTCCTTCTTAATGCTTTGCCAGGCCTTTACAGCCGCAGCCTTCAGGTCTTGCTTGTTTGTGGGTCTTTCCGTCTTAAGTCTGGATTTGAGCAAGTGAAATGCATGCTCAATTGGGTTAAGATCTGGTGATTGACTTGGCCATTGCAGAATGTTCCACTTTTTTGCACTCATGAACTCCTGGGTAGCTTTGGCTGTATGCTTGGGGTCATTGTCCATCTGTACTATGAAGCACCGTCCGATCAACTTTGCGGCATTTGGCTGAATCTGGGCTGAAAGTATATCCCGGTACACTTCAGAATTCATCCGGCTACTCTTGTCTGCTGTTATGTCATCAATAAACACAAGTGACCCAGTGCCATTGAAAGCCATGCATGCCCATGCCATCACGTTGTCTCCACCATGTTTTACAGAGGATGTAGTGTGCCTTGGATCATGTGCCGTTCCCTTTCTTCTCCAAACTTTTTTCTTCCCATCATTCTGGTACAGGTTGATCTTTGTCTCATCTGTCCATAGAATACTTTTCCAGAACTGAGCTGGCTTCATGAGGTGTTTTTCAGCAAATTTAACTCTGGCTTGTCTATTTTTGGAATTGATGAATGGTTTGCATCTAGATGTGAACCCTTTGTATTTACTTTCATGGAGTCTTCTCTTTACTGTTGACTTAGAGACAGATACACCTACTTCACTGAGAGTGTTCTGGACTTCAGTTGATGTTGTGAACGGGTTCTTCTTCACCAAAGAAAGTATGCGGCGATCATCCACCACTGTTGTCATCCGTGGATGCCCAGGCCTTTTTGAGTTCCCAAGCTCACCAGTCAATTCCTTTTTTCTCAGAATGTACCCGACTGTTGATTTTGCTACTCCAAGCATGTCTGCTATCTCTCTGATGGATTTTTTCTTTTTTTTCAGCCTCAGGATGTTCTGCTTCACCTCAATTGAGAGTTCCTTAGACCGCATGTTGTCTGGTCACAGCAACAGCTTCCAAATGCAAAACCACACACCTGTAATCAACCCCAGACCTTTTAACTACTTCATTGATTACAGGTTAACGAGGGAGACGCCTTCAGAGTTAATTGCAGCCCTTAGAGTCCCTTGTCCAATTACTTTTGGTCCCTTGAAAAAGAGGAGGCTATGCATTACAGAGCTATGATTCCTAAACCCTTTCTCCGATTTGGATGTGAAAACTCTCATATTGCAGCTGGGAGTGTGCACTTTCAGCCCATATTATATATATAATTGTATTTCTGAACATGTTTTTGTAAACAGCTAAAATAACAAAACTTGTGTCACTGTCCAAATATTTCTGGACCTAACTGTAAATGAATAAAATTATTATATTGTTTGTGCATTTTGAAAATACAGTGAAATTTCTCCAAAATGCCTCCACTTAAGGAAGACTCCCTGCTTATCTCGTTCAGATTTCCTATGGAGGATCTTTAGGTTCACTATATATTACGCACACTGGTCATTTTCTTTGAGGTGGTCACCTGCGTAAAAGACCATTTTTTAATGCAAATTTAGGGCAAGTTTGGACACACCTTCTCATTCAAAGAGTTTTCTTTATTTTCATGACTCTGAAAATTGTAGATTCACATTGAACACATCAAAACTATGAATTAACATATGTGGAATGAAATACTTAACAAAAAAGTGTGAAACAACTGAAAATTTGTCTTATATTCTAGGTTCTTCAAGTAGCCACCTTTTGCTTTGATTACTGCTTTGCACTCTCTTGGCATTCTCTTGATGAGCTTCAAGAGGTAGTCACCGGAAATGGTTTTCCAACAGTCTTGAAGGAGTTCCCAGAGATGCTTAGCACTTGTTGGCCCTTCACTCTGCGGTCCAGCTCACCCCAAACCATCTCAATTAGTTTCAGATCTGGTGACTGTGGAGGCCAGGTCATCTGGCGTAGCACCCTATCACTCTCCTTCTTAGTCAAATAGCCCTTACACAGCCTGGAGGTGTGTTTGGGGTCATTGTCCTTGTTGAAAAACAAATGATGGTCCAACTAAACGCAACCGTGCCGCTGCAAGATGCTGTGGTAGCCATGCTGGTTCTGTATGCTTTCAATTTTGAATAAATCCCCAACAGTGTCACCAGCAAAGCACCCCTCTCTTTGAATGAGAAGGTTTGTCCAAACTTTTGGTCTGTACTCTATATATACAGTATATATATATATATATATATATATATATATGTATTATATACACACATACAGTATATAATGAATGTTATACAGCTTAGTAATTCCTTGTTTGCTGTGTGTCACTCGGGAGAGATTGTTAGCACGCTGCTCTGTTAACTATTGGCAAGTGCCGTGATGTGTAGATTTATAGCTGGGGAAGACTGATATTACCCCGCGCTGTATCTTTTTGTTACAACATGAATGCTTTCACTCAAAGTGAAATTAATAATCTTTTTACCTTTTTGTTTGCAAATCGCAATGTGCACGTCTGACATAATTGATTGAGTGAGCAGGTCGACTGGCGCCATGTTGAGCTCATGGCGTGAAACTTAAAAAAAAAAAGTAAACCACAGAAGGCGTCTGCTGCGCTGTCAGTTCTACTATCAGTTGTGTAAAGTGCAGGTGAGTGGCCGCCTAGGGTGGTATATTTGTCTACAAATGTCTATGCAAACACAATACTTTCCTCAGTCCCTACATAAGCAGATGTTCGGTCCCTGGCAGGGAAAGATCAGTTTACACAGTAAACTAGGTGTAATTTGGGCAAATATTGGAACGATTACTGTACATGGAAAGAGATAATAACTGGTCAGGCACCAGATTAATGCAGAGCATACAAAGAGGAGGAAGCAGATGAAACTGGCGATGACGGGCGCAGGTCAGGCTCGGCTGCCAGTAAGCAATCAATGCGGAACATTATGGGACTATGATCAGTTCTAGGCTTTATATTCATTGAATTGATGTGATGTCATTGGGTTGTAATGATGTCACTAGTGATCTCCGAATCTTAAGCCCCTGCTTTAGGATGGATATTAATTTTCATCAAATTGCTACTTAACCATTTGTTATTTGCTTTATCGCTTATAAAGGATATTCTGACCATTTATGTTTATGGCATGTTGGTTTGGCCCAGAAGAACAGTATGTCTAGACTGCCATTGTATACAGCAAAGCATTGAGAAGGAGGGGAGAGCAGACCAGGAATACGAGGGACTCTCCGTAACAATCTTACAAGTCTTACGATTCTCTTAGAACTGTATTTCCAATTTAGCTTATGGCAAAATATCATAGAAACCTGTTTCCCATCTGGGGATGGTTTCCCTGCACAGCTTAGGACTCCATTGTCCTGTCCTCTGCGCTCTGCTCTGGGGGAGCTCTGTCGACGCTCTCTCCTCCTCAGAGACTCTCTGCTTCATTCCCTTCTGCTTCTTTTTGTTTCACTTCTGTGTCTGTCCTAACCCCTCCCCCAGGCCAGAATTTACAGGGAAGCTCCCCATAAACTGAGTTTTAGAGCTTCCCCTTCTGGTCTGGAGTTAGGAAAGTGTTGACTGCTGGTGTTACCTAGCATGGGGACCCACCTTCCTGCTTCCAGGCATAATGTCACCCCCTGTGAGGAGGGCAGCGTTACTGTGGCAACCGGACCACTGGGGTGCCACATGTGTATGTGTGTGTGTGTATGTCCGCTAAAGGAATACGCACTGTTGCATTTACAATCACAAAATTTTGCACATCTGACTCATGTGACTCAGGAAATGTCATAGACTATGTTTTGAGGGGAAAAACTAGGTTCCTCAGCAAAGGTTACCCTAAAAAAATCCTATCCGATGCGTTCCACATAAGTTTATTATTGGACCAGGACAAGTGTCAGACAAAGATTGAGGAGAAAAGACTTTTGGCCACTCAGGGGGGTGATATAGACACAGAATTTGGGAGTTGTTTAGTTACCACCTTTAGTGACGCCTATAAACAAATCAAGGAATTGGTAAATAAATATTGGTATATTGTGAAGAGTGACAGGATCCTATCAGGAGTTTTACCTACAGTCCCACGGGTTATGTTTAGAAGAAGCAGATGTCTAAAGAATATAATAGCCCCCAGCAACACCTGCCCCAATGAAGCTTCCTCCAAGGGCAATAAACTAGGTGTTGAAAAACCAGCTGGTAATTTTGGCTGTGGGCAATTAAAATGTCTGTGCTGAAAATCTCTGACACAAGGCAAACGATCCTTTAAATCCAATATTACGGGTAAGGAATATACAATCCAACAATATTTGAACTGTCATTCAAATTTCATTATTTATCTCTTAGAATGTCCATGTGTCCTACAGTATGTGGGTCGCACCACACATATGCTTCATAATAGACTGAATGGCCATCGGTTTAACATTAGACATGGAACTTTAACCCATAGTCTATCCAAACATTTTTTGTTAGAGCATAATAAGGACAAAGAAACATTTAAAACAACTATTATTGAGCAAATAACAGTAGATGTTGAGAGAACGTTTTTGGAAATTAGTGGAACGTGAATCATTTTGGATATTCAAATTGGCCACGCTCCATCCTGAGGGCTTAAACATCATGACAGAGCGGGTCAAATGATTCTTTGAACCTTGGTGCCAACCAAGGTTCCCTTGAATTAACCACATCATTCAATAGGTCCATTGCAGAATTGAAGCCCCTGCAGATTTTACCAACCAAGGGTTCAATTATAATTTAGTCCAATTAATCAAATTCATTTACATCATCATTTTATGTGTATTTTATATGTAATTTTCATGTACTTTTAAATGTTTTTTTAAAGTATTTTATATGTATTTTCTATCCTTATTTATATCAAAGCTTCATCATAATTTTTTAAAAAAACCTCTCTAGGATTAATTTACCACTATTTTGCATACATGTAATTCCCTCATATGACCCTGGTTCATTATTATTATATATTTCTGCTATATCCTGGTCCTATCTTGGAATATACGTTGTAATCCCAGGACATAATTTTAGGATATATTAATATTTGGGAAATACTAATATTTAATTTTAATTCATTTTTCTATGCTATAATTGATCCATAGAATTGTTTTAACTGAAGCAACTGAATTCCCCCCAGATTGGTTTAGGAAATCTGAGGGTTAATTATGTGTAGGGCAATTAGTTCTCAATTTAGAATTAACACTGAGGGAGGGTCTGTTCATTATCTTATCCTTCATTGTATATATATGTCTTTATGCTACACTTTTATTTTATGCTACCTAAGGGGGAGATTTTTGTATCCCTGAAACGCGTTGTACCTTAATAAATCGTACCAGTTTAATTTCTTATCTTCCTTGTGAGCAGCGCCCTTTGTACCGTGGTTTTTTATTCTGAAAACCTTGAAACTTTATATCTCCTTCGGGAGTCCACGGGGTGCCGCAGCTCCAGCGTGAGGAGATCCAATTACACTGACATATAACATCAGATTAGCCTGACACCGAAACTGGTGGGAACGGGGTTCCTCCTACCTAATCCAGGAGTACGGTGAGACACCGACCTGAACAGGAGAGCTGCACAAGCTCCAAGCATCAGCAGCGGCGGGATCAAAGACTGCTGCAGGATCATCTCCATAAGGACCCGTGACGGCAAGCTACGGGGCGTCCCAGATCTCTCTGTTAGCGCTAATCAACAGTGTTGTACCTGAAGTACAACTCTCATAGGTGAGTGCAACTGATTCATTTACCAAACATAAAAAATCAACTTTTACACACAGGAGCGCCCTCCTCTCCTTTTCTCTTTCCTCTCATTTACAATCAGAAAATTTTGCACATCTGCCTCGTGTGACTCAGGAAATGTCATAGACTATGTTTTGAGGGGAAAATTTAACCCAACGCTTTACAGTTATTTGCCCAAAAACCTGCTTACTTTGAAGTCAATAATTTGGGAACAAATCTACATTGTGTGCAGAATTATTAGGCAAGTTGTATTTTAGAGGATTTTTTTTATTATTGATCAACAACTATGTTCTCAATCAACCCACAAAGCTCATAAATATCAAAGCTTAATATTTTTGGAAGTTGGAGTGGGGTTTTTTAGATTTGGCTATCTTAGGAGGGTATCTGTTTGTGCAGGTAACTATTACTGTTACTATTACTGTGCCGAATTATTAGGCAACTTAATAAAAAACAAATATATTCCCATCTCACTTGTTTATTTTCGCCAGGTAAACCAATATAACTGCACAAAATTTAGAAATAAACATTTCTGACATGCAAAAACAAATACTCATTTGCCTAATAATTCTGCACACAGTGTATAATTATAGACTTCTATTGTGGACGGAGAAAGCGACACACAAAGAGACCAACACACATAGAAAGAGACACACACACAGGGCTCGGTTCCACTTGCGTTTTGCATCGACGAGTGTAATCCGATATAACATTGGCCTGCACTCGCACCAGTGCAAAACTATAGGGCATATCGGCCTAAGAAATGAATCACAACACGCTGCATTTGGCAGTGATTCTTGGCTCACGCACCCCCATACAAATCTATGAAAGCATGTGAAACATCACACTGCACTGGCATATCATGCGTTTTCAGTGCTATGTACGCACAAACAGGCAGCGGGCGGAGGAGATGGGGAGAAAGTGTTCCCACCCACTTCTACGCAGCTGTGATACGATCGCAAGATCACATCACAGTTGCATGACCCTCGGCTGACGTTCGCAGCAGATGGTCATTAGCGTATCTTTTCCGATGCTCTCGCATCGGAAGCTATGCACAAGTGGAACCGAGCCCAGGGAAAAAGACACACACAGACAGAGAACACACAAGGAAAGACACACACTGAAAGACACACACAGAAAGAGACACACACAGAGACACACCTAGAAAGACACACACAGAAAGAGACACAGAGACAGAAAGAGACACATACCGAAAGACATGCACATAGAAAGAGACACACACACACACACACACACACACACACAGAAACTGTTTTGATGTTTGAGGTAATATATTGGCTGTTTTGACAGTTACCCTGGATATTTATCAGGTGGCCTATAGCAACCAATCACAGCTCTGCTTCTATTTTGTTAGAGGTCATGGCACTCTGAATAGTTGCTATAGGCAATAAAGGACATTGTTAGTGTAGGAAGCTTATGTGTGAGTTAATATCATTTTGGTTGGTGATACCTGTTTAGTTTGGGACTGTTATGTGCAAAATCGTTTTTTGTTGATGCATTTTATTTTGTTATAGTTAAGAATAGTTATATACTATCCCAGTCCAATAATAATAATAAAGCTAACTTTCATATAAAAACAAAATCATGCCAGGAAGAATCATTTCAGAACTTTTTCCACCTTTAATGTCACCCATAATCTGTACGAATCCATTGAGTAACAAACTGAAATAATTTTGAGGGAGAAAATTAAAAAATATAAAATAATGTGGTTCAAAATTAAAGTTTTGGATTGGTCCAGGCAGAGCTTAGATCTGAATCCAATTGAAAACCTGTAGGTGACCTGAAGAGGGCGCTGTACACAGAAGATCCCCTCACAGGCTGACAGATTTAAGAGTGGGCAAAGATGGCCAATTCTAGATGTGCGAAGCTGACAGACTGCTACCCAAAGAGACGCTGTCATAAATTCAAAGACTACTTCATTAATTTAAGGGTTTACATATTTATGCAACCAAATTATTTTGGTTCTTTATTTTTCTGGTTCTACCTGAAAGATTTCCGTTTCTGTTTCAATAGATTTTTTACTGATTACGGGTGACATTACAGGTCGAAAAAGTTCTGAAATCTTGGTATGATTTCTGCACTTTAAACCCTTTATGACCTAAGATGTACCTATATGTCCTCCTAGGTCATCTCCTTCCCTTTAATGCGGGCTCGTGGTGAGCCCGCATTATTCCCTGCACATATCTGCTGATCTGATCAGCAGACATGTGCAGCTAACAGGCGCGGATAGATCGGAAATCCACCTGCGCCTGTTAGGCTACTTTCACACTTGCGTTGAACGGCATCCGTTGCATTGTGTTGTGTGATGGATGCAACGGATGTGTTGCATTAAGTGGCACAACGAATGCAATGGATCGTACAAAACAACGGAATCTTTTTTTTTTCTTTTTTCGTTTTACCTGCGGCAGACTATTGTGAACGATCAGCTGATCGCTCACATCAGCCGGTCGCCGGGTGATCAGCTGATCGTTCGGCCGCCGAGAATGTGTGAGGTGGACGGAGTGTGGGGGGCGGAGTCCGGGATGAATGGAACCGAGCGGGACCATGGCGCTGAGGACATCAGTGCAGCAAGGAGTGCAAGGCTGGAGACAGGTGAGTGTGAGTGTGTGTGTGCGTGTGTACATGCGGAGTGGAATGCGGGAGGGGGCAGAGCCGAGCGGGAAAGTGTCGGGCTCCCTGCACACGTAGCCAGGGTAAATATCGGGTAACTAGGCAAAGCACTTTACTTGGTTACCCGATATTTACCTTGGTTACCAGCGTACACCGCTTAGCGCTGGCTCCTTGCACCCGTAGCCAGGGTAAATATCGGGTAACTAGGCAAAGCGCATTGCTTAGTAACCCCATGTTTACCCTGGTTACTTGTGCAGGGAGCCAGAGAGAGCATGCGCAGCGAAATCCTACGGATTGTGCTGCTCAAAAAACGCTACATGTAGCATTCCCTCCGCCCGGCGCAGCGTCAAAATAACACTGTGTCGTGCAGCGGATGCAACGCAAGACCATCCGTTGCTGTCCGTAGCTAATAGAAGTCTATGAGGAATATAACGGTTTCCTGCAACGGTTACCTCAAGGCTGCGGATAGCAACGGAAGCCGTCTAACGCAAGTGTGAAACTAGCCTTATATCGCGCTGTCAAACTCTGACAGCGCAATCTAAAGCGCTGAGGTGGGGATTGTGCTGTTCCCTGACGCCACTGGCAGCCCTGTGGTGCGATCACAGGACGTCAATGGGTTGTCATGACAGAGCGGGGTCAGATGATGGCCCCTGTTACTGTTATGACTCACTTCCTGTGAATGCCGGAAGAGCGCCGACACTCACAGGGGATCAGATCAGAAGAATGCTGAAGCAGCGCTCTCACCAGAAGCAATCGGAGTGTACAGGCATAAAGTTCCCTAAGGGGACTAGTAAAAGCAATAAAAAATGTAAAACAAAATTTTTTAAAAATAAGAAAAAACATAAATAAATGAAAGTTCAAATCACACCCTTTTGCCCCATTGAAAATAAAACAATATTATTTATTATTATTAATAATATTAATAATAAAATACACATTTTTGGTATCGCCGAGTTAAGAAATGCCCAAACTATCAAAATATTAAATCAATTAAGCTGATCGGTATATGGAGTAGCAAGACAAAAAATCGAAACTCCAGAATTACGTTTTTTTGGTAACCTCAACATTGCATTAAAATGTAAGAGCAGGCCATCAAAACATTGCATCTACCATTAACAATGTCAGCATAAGATGCAAAAATAAGCTCATTGAGCCCCTGATCCTGAAAAATGAGAACGCTACGGGTCTCGCAAAATGGCAATAAAAGTGCTATTCTTTTTTTTTTTTTTTTTTAAACTGAATTTTTTTTTCACCACTTACATAAAAGTAAACCTATACATGTTTGGTATCTGTGAACTCGTACCGACCTTGGGAATCATATTGATATGTCAGTTTTACCATATAGTAAACATGGGAAGTAAAAAAAACAAAACAATTGTGGAATTTAATTTTTTTTTTCAATTTGTACCGCGGTTTTCCGGTACAATATAAGGTAGAATGAATGGTGTCATTCAAAAGTCCAACTGTACCCACAAAAGCAATTCCCCATATGGCTATATTGACAGAAAAATAAAAAAGTTATGGCTCTTGGAAGAAGGGGAGGAAAAAACGAAAACGAAAAATGGAAAATCACAGGGTGGTAAAGGGGTTAATAGGGGCGTATAGACTTTTTATATCCACTATATACCAGAAATGTCAGAGGTTTAAATACTGCCTTAAATATTATCTGTCACTTCAGCAAGAAAAGACTTTATTCTGTTTCCACTGGGCCATTGAGTCTTACATTTGTGTAATATATGGCCTTCTATATCCCCGGTCTTACACTGGGACACTGGATGGTAAAGTCAATTCAGGATACTCAATAAATACTTGTAATGCCTTTATTGCCCTCTCCTGCTGTTTATCATGCTTCTTTCACTGTTAGACTCATAATTTATTGTACTTTGTGTCCATAATAAAGCTTAGATTTTTATAGACTTCTTCTTTGCTATTTTTAGGCTTAAATATACCATTGACCACACTTAATACGTAAGAGCTTAAATGTTAATGATAACCCAAAAGAAAAAATACAAGCCCACATAGTAAAAATATTGAATTATATTTTAATTCATTAAAAATTGTATAAAAAATAGGGAAGAGACCCCAAACACATAGTCCATAAAAACAGAAAAGAAAAACAAACACTCGGACACCTGACATATAATAAATAGGTGAAAAAATATATATAGATCATATAAATTTATGAGGGTATATAAATATATGATGTGTATTAGAATAAATATGTAGAGAATCTATATATATAAATAAATAATATGTAAAAGATTCTGTGTCTAAAGGTAATAGTACATAGCACGCCTTATTATAAGGAAGGATGATATCAAAGAACAAGCATATCCCCTAGATACAATATATATTCAAAAGTCATGTGCAAAAATCTACAAAAGCCACACAATATATTTAGAACCTATTCAATAGGGGTGCATCACCTAAAGTAAGTAACTGAAGACCCAGGGTCCCGCCTCACCCGACGCACGTTTCACACTGAAATGCTTCGTCTTGGAGTGGGAGGCTTACCTCTAGTCTGTCCATGACAGCCATCCTGAGTCTGTGATCCTGGGCAGAGGTCACACATTTCTAATAGATAGGCTCTTATGGGAATACCCCTTTAACTCTTTGCTGTCTCACCCTCCCTGTTGCTAGGCAATACCTAACCTCTTTACCAGGGAACAGTACCTAAACCGACCACTAGATGGCCACATGTGCACATTATACATAAACACATTATATAAAGAAAAAAAATTCACATTACTGGTGTCTTCAGTGCGGTGCACATGGGCCTAGAACCCTATTACATAACACACTTTACTCCAGATACTTTGTAGAAGTCCCTAAAAAAGAAAGTGCTCAGAAATAAACTCAAAATACTCTAAAACAGTGTGTGAAAAGGGATATTTTAAACCTGTAGAAACTAAGAAACATCCAATGTATAAAGTAGATGTAGACCTTAAAGTGTACCTTTCAGTTAAAATGACATGTTATATATTATTGGGGGCGGTCATGTAGTGCTGAATCAGGACCTGAGGTCTCCATCGATGTGACAAAACACCTCTCTAAAGTCCACAGCTCCTGCATGAACGGCGCACACAGAACAGTGTACATGCCCAATAGTAAATCTTCCAATTTGTACATTCCCTATCACAGAGAAGCTGCACACTTCAGAGCAGTGATTTGATCAATTGGTGAAGGTCTAAGGACCCAGACCACAACTATGCAGACCATATCATATCTAAAATGTATTTTCAAATGATAATAATACTTCAAAGGGAACCTAAATCTTTGCTCATGCTACCCAATCCACAGGCAGCATGAATCAGCAGACTGGCTATCCAAAGCGTTTCACAGAAAACCTAGTTTGAAGAGATGGCCGGGGACTATAGGGAAAGACCTCACCAGTCCAATGAGGCCTCCTCCAGTTTCTCCTCGCCCCACTACAATTGGTTGGCAGGTCTCCTATGTTTATACATAATGATAGACCTGTTAATTACTTAGCAAAAAGTTTGTACATAGTGAGAAAACTGTCAATCACCTGGGAAGAAGCTAGCCAGGGAAGGCACTGGATTAGTGTAGTCTCCAGCTATGGTCCATGGCTGGATCTTGCTTTCTCTAAAATGCCAGAGCCAATCACTTCACTCATGCTACCTAATCCACTGGCAGCATGAATCAGCATACTGGATATCCAAAGTGTTTAAAAAAAAACCTAGTTTGAAGAGATGGCCGGGAACTGTAGGATGAGACCTCACCAGGCCTCCTCCAGTTTCTACCTGTTCCACTCAATTGATTGGCAGGTCTCTCGCATGTTTGTACATAATGAGAGACCTGTTAATTACCTAGGAAAAAGTTTGTACATTGCGAGAGAACGGTCAATCACCTAGGAAGAAGCTAGCCAGGGAAGGCACTGGGCTAGTGTACTCTCCAGCTATGATCTACGGCTGGATCTTGCTTTCTCTGAAATGCCGGAGCCGATCACTTGGCTCATGCTTCCCAATCCACGGGCAGCATGAATTAGCAGACTGGCTATCCAAAGCGTTTCACAGAAAACCTAGTTTGAAGACACGGCCAGGAACCATAGGGAGAGGCCTC
Organism: Anomaloglossus baeobatrachus; assembly: GCF_048569485.1. Classification (NCBI taxonomy): domain Eukaryota; kingdom Metazoa; phylum Chordata; class Amphibia; order Anura; family Aromobatidae; genus Anomaloglossus; species Anomaloglossus baeobatrachus. The sequence continues at coordinate 729,206,344 of NC_134354.1, forward strand.
ACCAGTCCAATGTGGCCTCCTCCGTTTTCTTCCCGCCCCACTCCTATTGATTGACAGGTCTCTCCCATGTTTGTGCATAATGAGAGAATTGTTAACTACCTGAGAAAAAGTTTCTACAAAGCAAGAGACCTGTCAATCACCTGGGAAGAAGCTAGCCAGGGAAGGCAGTGGCCTAGTCTAGTCTCCAGCTATAGTCCATGGCTGAATCTTGCTTTCTTGAAACGCCGGAGCGATTCACAGAAAAGCATACCTGGCTGTAATCGTGCAGCCATTCTCTGAGTTATTCTGCCCATGGTTTGAGCAGTATGAATCGAGTTCCCTTTCAAGAAATAGATGATTATAGAACCCTATATTAATATAAAATCTACTTACATTACCGAGACTTTCCAAATCTGGCGACTCTACATCTCAGGTTTCAGATTTTTGTGAAGTAACTAAATGAAGCATTTCTTTTATAATTAGAGGCTATTATTATATTTTCATGTTTATATCATGATGGATTGAGGGGAATTAATTCATTTAAAATTTACGATAGTGTGAAAGATATGAAGCAGCTTCCCAATACAGGACAAGAGATAACACTGCACACAGTAGCACCATGCTGTGGCGCCAAACCATTTTAACAACCTAACATTGTCCTTTTATTGCTCCGGGTATAACTCCTTTTTCACAGGGCGCCCTATAAACCAGTAAAGGCGGCTGTATAAGGATTAGCACTCACTCATGTGAACTACCGTCATCTTCAGCTTTAGCAATCACACTAAAAAGAAAAGTGTTGTATCTCTAGGTAAAATGTGGATCTCGGTGGAGACAGCAAAGGTTATTCATTAAATCGATGAGGGAACTATAGCACAAAAATAAATATTCCAGTCATGAGAACCAATAAATGGTGTCAGTGAAGTCTCTTCCACCCACTCCCTTCAATCTATCTTTTTTTTTACCACATCATCACATGTTTGCCAGCAAAAGGCGTCTTTTTGTACGACCTGTTTTCACAGAGCATTAAAGGGAACCTGTCACCAAATTTGGGACCTATAAGCTGCGGCCACCACCACTGGGCTCTTATATACAGCATTCTAACATGCTGTATATAAGAGCCCAGGCCGCAGTGTAGAACGTAAAAATCACTTTATAACACTCACCTAAACGGTCGCTGCGGTGGAGTTGGGTCATATGGGCATCTCCGATGCTGGCACCTCCTCTTTCAGCTATCTTCGTCCTCCTTCTGAAGCCTGTGTGAATGACGCGTCCTACGTCATACACACTCACCGGTCCCGTGCAGGCGCACTACAATACTTTGATCTGCCCTGTTCAGGGCAGATCAAAGTGTGCCTGCGCAGAACCTCAATGCCGGCGAGTGTGGATGATGTAGGACACGTCATAAACCCCGGCTTTAAAAGAAGGACGACAAAGATGGCCGAAAGAGAAGGTGACGGCATCGGAGAACAGAGACACTCATCTGACCCAACTCCACTGCAGCAACTGTAGAGCTCACTGGTGGTGGCCGCAGCTTATTGGCCCCAAAGCTGGTGACAGGTTCCCTTTAAAGAGGTTGTCCACTAATATAACACTGATAGTCTATCCTTAGTATAGGTCATCAATGTCTGATCTGTCCAGGTCTGACACCCGACATCCCCACCAAACAGTTGATGGTGGTGCTGGCGGTGGCAGCAGGAGGCCCGAGTTGCTCAGCTTAGGAGCTGCCCCGTCAAATCAATAGGTGGCGGATGTGCAGTATCCGGATGCGGCCACTATCAGAAGATAGGGCAGCTCCGGAACTGAACATTTCCGGCCTTCTGCTGCCACCGTCAGCACCACCATCAACTGTTTGGTGGGGATGCCGGGTGTCAGACCTGGACAGATAACAGGCCATCAATGTAAAAGTAGTGGCCCACCCCTGTAGTGCAAGTATTACAAAATGTGCAAGTCAATCATTCTCAATGGGTACATAGTTAGTAATGAAAAATATTGTGCATCCCTAATGTACACTGCATTTTATATTTGAGGGGTAGTTCTACAATGGACTGCAATAAAAACGCTGCAGAAATCACGTTACTCTAGAACGACTAGAATGTAAAAAATAACAGTAAAAACAAAATATTGCTTTTTATGTTCTCCTTGCTTATTAAAATTAAATAAAAAGCAAAGTCACAAATAACCCAAAAAAATAGCAATCAAAATTATAGCTCATCCCAGAAAAAAACAAGCCCTTGCACAGCTCTATCAAAGGATAAAAAGTCATAACTAACAATATTTTGGCTAAGAATGTTTTTAAAGTTCTTTTTCAAAAGGTTAAATATTTAAAAACTTTATCAATTTGGTGTTTTCAGAATGGTACATTCACACAACTGTGTTTTCAGACTGATTGTTGTCTATGTAAAAACAGCACTCAGACCAAACTTATTCTATTGTGCTGTTCAGATGAGCGTGGTATATTTTTATAACAGATATCTAATGTCCATGTGAAACAAAATCGCAGGATGCACTACAGTCATGTACAAAAGTTTTGAGACCGACACAAATTTTGGTTACATATACCGTAGTTTGGTTCTTCAATGTTTTTAGATCTTTTGGTCAGATGTTCTATTGGTTGGTAAGATGCCAGCAAGACAGGTCCTGGACTGGAGGTATGTGCCACCGAGGTGGCAAGCCTCGGTGATGTAGGACCCAAAGAAGCAGGCTTCAGCACGTATAGTCCTGAGAGGTATTTTTAACAGGTCCAAGTTTTTAGGAATGGCCACTAGAGCTGGGTGGGACTTGATATTCCCTTACATCCAGTTCTAGAATTTTGAACAAGCTACAAAAGGCAGCTCACCTGGTTCTTTTGCGGTCTGGGGATTAGAAGAGAAAATACCTCTATTAATTGTGTCTGTTAGGCCTGTTTCCCACGTCAGGGAAAAACACAGATGTATTTCACTGACGTGTTAAAAATGTATATCCTCCATGTGCCGTGATTCGTGGGTTGTCCATGTGCAATCCGTGAGATGTGATCCGTCATTCGTGATTGCACATGGCGATAAACTCACCTGTCCTCGCTCCTGCTGTCCGTGGTGCTGAACTCTTCAGCTCTGCTGTGTTTCCTGTGGCCGATGACCCCTGCTGCAGCTACTTCCGGGTCGGCTGTAGCAGCATATGTGCCACCCAGGCAGCGGTCAAACAGCTTGGATCCAGGGGTGATTACTTGTGGCTGGAGGTTCTCCGTACCCGGGGCTAGAGGCCACTCTTAAATGTAAAAGGGGGGTTATTTACAGGGGAAATATAGTTCGTGACCCCACCCGTGGTGTGCGGTAATGGAGAGTACCGCCGCTGCCGTTGGGAGTACCCGAGGCGATGGAGCGGGGGCAGCTAGATGACGTTTTCCCTCCATGGGTAGGGAAGGCCCCGGGACTCTGGATGGTGGGGTGCAGGGGAGCACAGACACGCTGGAAGCAGGGGGGATGCAGGTACTCACTCAGATACAAAAGCAGACGCTGACAACGTGGTAAACCAAGTCTCTGGGTGCCGCTGCCCTCTTGGGGGAGCTCGTCCGGGTATCCGTCCCCTGCAGCACTGCCTGATGGTCCAAAGCCTACCTCCGTGCACAAATTTTAGTAGTGTCCAAGTGGCCCATAAGCTTGAAGCTGTCCGGGCCCCGCTCCTCACTTTTTGAGTGCAAGAGCTATGCCCTCAGGAGCTCACGCTTGGGATTTCAGAGGGCTGCTTTGGTTGGAAAGCCCTACCCCCCTCGTTGCGCTAGTGCCCCCGATCTCTGAGCTTCATGGGGACAGTCCAAAAAGGCCATATCCTCCGCAGGTTAATTGCTGGGTTGCTTGAAGCTTCTCCCCAACCTAGGGTCCAGTACCCCGCCGTGCTTTCGGTGCGGACCGGCTATTGTACTCGAGCTGCTGACTGTCCTCCAAGACTAGTCCAGGCACCCAGTGCCAATATCCCGCGACCGGGTCTCCGACTCCTCCAGGTCCAGACCACTGTCAGCAACCCAATCTTCTCCTCCCCAGGAGCCACACGCTCCCTCCTAGCTCCTCACTGCTCGAGGGCAATTCTAGACTGAATTGTCACCTCCCACCTCCCTGCCTGACCCCTAGGTGGGTGGCCCTATTCCAGCTTAGAAGCCCATTGGTGTGCCTGACAGCGTGTGGTGTGTGGTGTGATTGGGATTTTTGAATGCTGATAGAGGCAGTATTGCAAGTTGGGAACCCAGAACCAAGAGGGTTTGAGTCCTGCACTAAGAATAAAGAGCGTGCAGTCCCCTGTGACACCCTGACTAGTCCAGGGGCGTCACACATACATGAATATGCATGCCAGTTATTAATCGGCTCTGAAGCAGCAGCATACAGAGGCCGGAGATAGCGTTGCTGGAGAAGGTGAGTTAAAAATGCTTTTTATTTTCAATGTTCTTCTGGTACATGTTTCATGGAGCACACTTCTGTGGGACATCAGTGATGCCAGAAAAAAAGCGACATGTCTCTGTATGGCAATCACGGACACGCGTGTGTACCGTCCCGTGCTGGGCAGCCGAGCCGCTCGAATCCGGACCTTCAGTGGGTGGCTCGAGGGTCTCCGGACCCGGGGGCCTCACGGTCACTTGAACCCAAAAGGGGGATTGTGGTTTGGGGACGTAGGTGTACGGCCTGAGCCTTGTTAAGTTCATGACGCCACCCACAGGATGTGGCGAAGGTGGACACCACCGCTGCAGTTACGGGGACACCCGGGGGAGATGTTGCACAGCAAGTTGTTAACCCCTCCGTGGGCAGGGATGTTGGCCCCGGGACCCATTGTGGGTTTGTTGGTTTGGCGGTGCAGGGAGATGGGCGACCAGAGGGTGCGGATGTACTCACTATTAATGAACACGCGAGTCTCTGGTAAACCAAGATGATGGTGGTCGGTGCCCGCAGCCGGCTGCAGTCTGGTCTCCCACCCGGCTGGTGGTCTCTGTCTTTCTCCTGCACCTGTGTAAGATGGTGGACTACCTGTGCTTCAGAAGTCCACTCCCGGCTTGTGGTCGCCTAAGGAGCCCTTTGCCCGCAGACGCTGGCCCGTGGGATCTCTGAGCCATGGCGGTGGCCTTCTATCCCCCTCATTGGGCTGTTGCCTTCAGTCGGGACTTGTGGTGGGACAGGACCTCTAGTCCTGGCCACAATCAGTTAATTAGCTAGCCTCCAGTCACTTCTGGACCTAGCTTCAGGGTCTGAGTACCCCCCTTTGTGCTCCAGTTTCCGAGTCGGTTCCCCGGGTCGGTACCAGCGGGCCACTACCCTAACCTGGTCCACCTCGGTTCCACCGAGCTGTCTTCCTGGCTCCTGCAGTCAGAGACCGCCATCTGCCTCCTAGCCAAAGGTACCAGGGCTCCTTCGCCGGCACCCGCCCAAATTGGGTCCTTTCCTCTGCTGGAGCTGCACACAGCTCCAGCCCACACACCTCTCCAACTTGAACTCTGACACTTTTGTGACTACTTTCCCGCCTCAGGCTGTCTGAGACTCCTAGGTGGGCGTCTTCAACCGCCTGGTTCCGCCCCCTGGTGTGTCCATCAAGCCCTGGGGGAGGTGACTAGGGTTTAATGTTTGGCTGTGTGTTACCTATGAGGGACAGGTGTAATGCGGGGCCCTATTTGTGACTACCTGGCCCGGCTAGGGCGTCACACTCCCCCTTGGTTAACCACAGACCGTCCGCAGGCTGTCCGACCACCACTGGTTTATTTTTGCTTTAACTGAAAAAGAGAGAAAAGTTTTAAACAATTTACAAGTATATTTACATTCATGAAGGCTTTGGGTTCATCCCTTACGGGAGGCAGTTTACTTAAACGTTACATTAAAACATTTTATTAACCGGGAACGGGACGGGACCGGGTCCTTTTCACCTTTCCCCACCCAAACAAACCTAAACCCTGGTGCCACCGCTAAACACTGGTGCACACCCCTTTTCCCCAGTCCAGGAAACGGGTTCTTGTCCGGGTGTTGCCCACACGGGCCGGGTAATAAGTTCCTTACCCGGCAGTCTCTCTTAGAGGCCCCACGTCCAGGAGACCCCTGACCCGGAGGGTAGTCACCGGTTTCCTTGGTGACGGGACCTCGGCCTACAATTTCCCGCAGGCCCTTCCTCCAACCAGCCTCTCCGGAGACTGCAGGACGGTGAAACGGGTGGTCAGGGACTATTTACAAGGCCCAAAAGGTTATGGGTTGGCCTGCAAGTTCTCGGCTTTGTCATTTTTTTTAAACGGGGTATTGAATAAACAGGAGGTTAACAGGGTCCCAACGGGGATGGCAGAATGGTAGTCGGGAACCGCTACCTACTTATCATTCTTCATCTTTAAACAGCAATTTTGTGGTGCAGCTGCCGTTGCTGCCGCTTCCAGTACGGAGCGTCAGCTGCCTGCTCTGGGTCAGCCTGTGTGGGGGACAGGCCCAGCCAGAGTCCCTCCGTGCCAGCTACAACCGGCACTTTCGGTAATGAGGGACCCAGCTGTGACGTGGCCTGCTCTGCCGCTTGGCAGCTACATCCCTGCCGTGTCTCAGCCGAGGCCGGGTGCCTGGGAGCGGTCAACGTGACTTGCGGTGCTGGCTTCTGGTTGAGGATCGCCTCCGCTGCGGCCGGGCGGACTGCCGGGGCCGTCGTCATCTCCTTCGCGGCTATGCCCGGGGCCGGGTGAAATGTCATCAGCGGTGCGGCCGGGATGGAAACCGAGATGGGTGCCAGGATGGTGACAAAGGTAAGGCCCGGGGGCCCCAGGTCTGGGCCCTCTCCCACAGATGCTGCAGGCTTTGCTACCAGTGACAGGGGTAACGTGTCGGTCGGGGCGTTGGTCGCGGACATGGGCATTGAGGTAGGTGGCATGGTGGATGGCAGCAGGCCGGGCCCCTCAGCCTGGCAGGCCAGTTCCTGGGGAACATAGGGGCATGGGTCACTGCTTACCTGCTCCTCTGAGACCACCTCCGCTTCACATACCCGAACGGTTGCGACCAGGCCCTTCATCTCCGACGTCCACTCCGCCAACATGGAGTGGACCTTGGCCTGGAACTTCTGGCACATTTTGCCGCTGGGTCCAGGAACGTGTTTCTGCAGAGTCCTGGCGTGCCTGCACTTATCAGCCGCGGTTACATCAGCTCTTCCCGCTTCTCCCCCTTGGTCTTTTCGTGGCACTCCCTTAGCCGACCGGTAAGTTTCGTTTTTTGCGACTTCTGGCTTTCCTGTACGGCCGTGTTCCCAGAGGGTGGGGCTTCAGTTTTCGCGCTCTTTTCACGGGGAAGAAGACTCTGGCGGGAATCTTCACGCCAAATGATGGCGGCAAGATGGCGGATTCTGGAAATTTTGTAACGGATCACCGCTGACTTCAATACAAGGCACACTTCCACAAAGGTAAGTGGATGGGAAAGTATTCTGTTCGTGATGCCAGGTAAGTTGAGGTGTACAGCCCCGTGCTCGGCAGCCGAGCCGCTCAGATCCGGACCTTCAGTGGGTGGCTCGAGGGTCTCTGGACCCGGGGGCTTCATGGTCACTTCAACCCAAAAGGGGGATTGTGGTGTGGGGATGTAGGTGTACGCCCGGAGCCGTGTTAAGTTCATGACGCCACCCACGGGATGTGGTGAAGGTGGACACCACCGCTGCAGTTACGGGGACACCCAGGGGAGATGTTGCGCAGCAAGTTGTTAACCCCTCCGTGGGCAGGAATGGTGGCCCCGGGAGTCGGGACCCATTGGGGGTTTGTTGGTTTGGCGGTGCAGGGAGATGGGCGACCGAAGGGTGCGGATGTACTCACTATTAATGAACACACGAGTCTCTGGTAAACCAAGATGAAGGTGGTCGGTGCCTGCAGCCGGCTGCAGTCTGGTCCCCCACCCGGCTGGTGGTCTCTGTCTTTCTCCTGCACCTGTGTAAGATGGTGGACTACCTGCGCTTGCAACTTCAGGAGTCCGCTCCCGGCTTGTGGTCGCCTAAGGAGCCCTTTGCCCGCAGACGCTGGCCCATGGGATCTCTGAGCCATGGCGGTGGCCTTCTATCCCCCTCATTGGGCTGTTGCCTTCAGTCAGGACTTTGGGTGGGACAGGACCTCTAGTCCTGGTCGCACTCAGTTAATTAGCTAGCCCCCAGTCACTTCTGGACCTAGCTTCAGGGTCTGAGTACCCCCCTTTGTGCTCCGGTTTGCGAGTCGGTTCCCCGGGTCGGTACCGGCGGGCCACTACCCTGTCCCGGTCCACCTCGGTTCCACCGAGCCATCTTCCCGGCTCCTGCAGACGGAGACCGCCGTCTGCCTCCTAGCCAAAGGTACTAGGGCTCCTACCCCGCCACCCGCTCAAATTGGGTCCTTTCCTCTGCTAGAGATGCACACTGCTCCAGCCCACACACCTCTCCAACTTGAACTCTGACACTTTTGTGACTACTTTCCTGCCTCAGGCTGTCTGAGACTCCTCGGTGGGCGTCTTCCAACCACCTGGTTCCGCCCCCTGATGTGTCCATCAAGCCCTGAGGGAGGTGACTAGGGTTCAATGTTTGGCTGTGTGTTACCTATGAGGAACAGGTGTAATGCGGGGCCCTATCTATGACTACCTGGCCCGGCCAGGGCGTCACACGTGTACGCCACACGGAGACATGGTCAGTGAAAAATCACTGATGTGTGAGCAGACCCATTGATTATAATAGGTCTGCATATGTCCTTGATTCTGGTACATATAAAAACTATCACATATGTACCAGAATCACTGACGTCTGAAACAGGCCTTAGTGAGTGGTGTAAAGACCTCTTGGAGTTCAACTTCTTATCAGGAGTTGAGTGATAAGCTGTTTAGTTTATTTTATTTCCTTTTTTCCTTATTCTGATTTGTATACTGGAGAAACGCCATTTGTGCTTACTTCAACCTACTGCCAGAGTGATTCATCCCTAGCAAAGTAAAAAAAATTGTTGTACTAGCTCCTGAATAGTTACAATTAATTTATTAAAAAAACATTAAAAAAATAAAAATAAATCATGACCAATGACAGAAAGCCCATTCTTACCTAATCAGTGCTTGGATTTTAACACAATTTCTGTGTTTTTGTTTTTTTTTGTCAATCCACTTATTGAGGATTGACCACAGGTTCTCAATAGCAGAGGTCTAACAATCGTAGTCACAGAATTTGCGACCATGTTTGTGGTGGAGGGGGCCCGTCCACCCCAGTGCATACTTCAGCTGGATATGGGTCCAACAACGCACATGTAGCTGAAGTGCAGAGACCCATTGCGTCCCTTCACTACTATACATGCTACCAACCAATCAGAGGCCACTAGCTGACTGGCTTGCCCGTGATTAGAAATGCACAAAAACAGACAGCACCAGAACCATCATCAGGACATAAATACTTCACCAGTGCCATCATTAGTACATGAATACAGCACTAGAACAACAATTACTACATGAATACATCACCAGAGCTATCAATAGTACAGGAATACGAAACAACAACCACCACAAATGAGATCCCATATGGATCATCGATATTACATCCTATTTGCAAATAGAATCCCAGGAAAGGGAGAAAAAAATAATCTACACTCACTTTTACTTAGCCCTCTTCAAACTTGTCTCACCATCTGGTCCTCTGATCACTTTTTCTACCCTCTTTGACCTTATTATTATTATTATTATTTATTATTATAGCGCCATTTATTCCATGGCGCTTTACAAGTGAAAGAGGGTATACGTACAACAATCATTAACAGTACAAAACAGACTGGTATAGGAGGAGAGAAGGACCCTGCCCACGAGGGCTCACAGTCTACAGGGAATGCGTAATGGTACAATAGGTGAGGACAGAGCAGGTTGCGCAGTGGTCTACTGGACTGAGGGCTATTGTAGGTTGTAGGCTTGTTGGAAGAGGTGGGTCTTGAGGTTCCTCTTGAAGCTTTCCACAGTAGGGGAGAGTCTGATATGCTGATGTAGAGCGTTCCAGAGTATGGGGGATGCACGGGAGAAATATTGTACGCGATTGTGGGAAGAGGAGATAAGAGAGGAGCAGAGAAGGAGATCTTGTGACGATCTGAGGTTGCGTGCAGGTAGGTACCGGGAGACTAGGTCACAGATGTAGGGAGGATACAGGTTGTGCATGGCTTTGTATGTCATGGTTAGTATTTTGAACTGGAGTTGTTGGGTGATGGGAAGCCAGTGAAGGGATTGGCAGAGTGGCGAGGCTGGGGAGTAGCGAGGGGAGAGGTGGATTAAGCGGGCCGCAGAGTTTAGGATAGATTGGAGGGGTGCAAGACCTTCATCTTTTGGGTCTACCAGTCGGCACCGCTACTGAGTAGGTCCCAAATGATCAAATTGATGTGTAGTATCACAGATGGTCATGTGGGAGGTAACACGTCATTGATGCACCCTGTGCCCCAGATTACTGAGTGAGGTCTAGTCTGTGGCGACTTTGGTTGGAAGATATGGATGATGAAGTAGATTGCGTAAGAGAAGAGAATTCATCAGAGGACCTGGAAGTGTCAGCAATCAGAGGACCAGGAAGGGTCAGGAATAAAAGGACTGGGAAGTGTCAGGAATTAGAGGACCGGGAAGTGTCAGGAATCAGAGGACTGGGAGGTAGCAGGAATCAGAGGACTGAGAAGTAGCAGGAATCAGAGGACTGAGAAGTAGCAGGAATCAGAGGACCGGGAAGTGTTGGGAATCAGACGACTGGAAAGTGGCAGGAATCAGAGAACCAGGAAGTGGCAGGAATCCGACAACCGGGAAGTGGCAGGAATCAGACAACCGGGAAGTGGCAGGAATCAGAGGACCGGGAAGTGGCAGGAATATCAGAGGATTGTGAAGTGGCAGGAATCAGAGGATTGGGAAGTGGCAGGAGGGCCAAGTAGAGGTGAGTACAATAGGTTATTGTGGTTTTAACCCATTCCCCTCTTCCCAGAAGTCAACTGCAATTTTGCTGAATTTGCGCAAATCAAATCCCTAAAATTTTGATTCCAATCCAAGTTTTGGGGATCCAGAGCAAAATTAATTTGTCACTGACTGTACAGAAAAGGACTGGTGGCATAAATTTGGATGCACTTTAAATGACCCATAACCCTTATCCCTGATACAAATGTTCTGATAATGGCAGTCTCCAGTGTAGACATCTCCTTAAGTAATCTGCAAAGGATTATGTTAAGAATGGAATGTTGCAAAAAATACTGATGTAGTATATATATATATATATATATATATATATATATATATATATATATATATATATATATATATATATATATATATATATATATATATATATATATATATATATATATATATATATATATATATTTTTACATTAATGGTATTTTAAATGCATAACTATCACATTATACCTACATTATGACTGGTGGGTTAAGGTGCAAGATAAAGGAAGATAATATCTAAATACCTACAACTGATAACTTTGGTTATAATTCACTATTTTTCACATTTTTTCTGTCGGTTCTTATTCACCCCGTGCCTCACCAAGTTTAGAATTGTAATGTTTTATCTTAATGTTTTGTTGGAAACTGTTTATTAAAAGGCTGGGTAAATACTATTAGTCAGCACACCGGCCATTAATTATTAAACGTTCTTCTGCTGACGGCTTTTTAGATTGATTTTTTTCTTTTTTTTTTAAATACTTGGCTTTCTGAAAGATTATTGAGTGGGAGATTTGATTTGCTCTAGATAGAAAAGTCGACAGCGTGTCTCGGCAAACGCTTTAAAGTTGCCATAACGAATATGTCATCATGTAAATAGTGCAGATATGGCGTCATTGATTATGGAGTGTTTGTAAAGTTCACAGGAGCAGAGGCGAATCAAAGAGAGTTGCATGTGTTATGGCCAACTTTTTATACGGACCTGAAATTATTGTTTGTTTTCATTACATTTTAATTTACAAGCAAATTCAGATTTTTATTTTTAGATATCCTCAATATATTTTAAAGGGGTTTTTTTTACCCAAGGACTATACAGTCTAGGACCTATGCATAGGATAGTCCAACTGCAGGCACCCCCAATGTTCAGTGGTCCTGTCGGGGCTTCCATCCGAATTTCCCCCGCAAAACAGGTTTCAGACGCATACGCTGACAGAGCCATTGACTATAATGGTGCACATGGAGTTACCGTGTGCTCTGTGGTGCACCATTTCTGGGAGTATATACGTTTTCTGGAGGCGGACACCCAGATATAGTAGACTGCGTCTGGGTATCCGCACCATTATATGCACTGCTACCCCTGCCCATTGACAGTCCCTGCATCTCTTATTGGTTGCAGTCAGATGCACATCCACCCCATGTGACTGCGTGTCTGACTGCTCTCAATCAGGGATGCTGTGTGTGTCCCTATCATGGTGTAAAAAATAGCAGTCTACAACCGCTCAGGATTGTCACATTTATTAGATTTCACAAACTTGACATTTCACCTGGCTCATCTCGATTGCCCTGATGCGGTGACAATTGGGGTAATAAGGGGTTAATAACAGCTCACATCTGCCACTACTAAGCCCTAGATTAGTAATGGGAGGTGTCTATGAGACTCCCATTACTAATCTGTGAGTGAAAAGAAATAAACACAAACACCGAAAAAAATCCTTAATGGCAGCTGTGAGCTGTTATTAACCCCTTATTATCCTGATTGCCACTGCACCAGAGCAATCGGGATGAGCTGAGTAATGTTCAGGGATTGTGGCATATAATGCATGCGATAATACTGGGAGGCTGCAGGCTGCTATTTTTAGACTGGGGGACCCAATAAGCATTGGTCTCCTCAGCCTGAGATTACCAGTCCCCAGCTGTTGGCTTTATCATGGCTGGGTATCAAAATTGGGAGGCCCGTATGCTGTTTTTTAAATTATCTTATGTTGGTACACAGCCAAGATAATAGCACGGCTGGGGGCTGCAGCCTAAAGCTGTATGCTTTATTTGTGCTTGATATCATAATATGGGGGGACCCAACGCCAATTTATTTTTACACTAATATATATAGATGCACACACTGCCCGTTTGATTGAAAGCAGTCATACACGCTGTCACATAGGGTGGGAGCGCGTCTGAATGTAGCCAGAGATGCCGGGACTGTCGGTGGGTGGAGAAAGTGACTCGCCCACCCCAGGGCTATGGGACACCCGGTGCCGGGCCGGACTAGTCCGGTGGTAGTCAGTGGTGGCTGGGCCCGGCTCCGTGGCCCTGGTGGGTGTCAGTAGAATATGTGGCTTGAAGAATAAAGTTTGTGTTCGTGACGCCACCTGTGGTCTGCGGCTATTAAGCCGCCGCTGCTGTGTGAGGCCTCCGGGGTGATGATATAGCAGCAATGGTGGTGCTCCCCACAGGTGGAGCGGAGCCCCGGGGACACTGTTAGTGCTCGTGGAAGTCTATGGTGTTGTGTGGCTACCACGGTGCAGGGCCGACAGGCAATGAAAGAACCAGGCACAAACAACAGTCTCTTTTACCTTTTCCTCTTTTACTGTGGAAACAGTCCAGCCCTGGGAGACCGTTACAGGTGGTGATGGGGATCCGGCCGGCCTGGAGGTACTCGGGGTAGTCTTTCTGGCCAGCTGAGTATGAGGCCTACTCCTGTGCTTTTCTTGGTTATGATAGGACCCTGCTTTTCTGAATCCAGCAATGGCCCTCTTTGCTGCTGGGACTGATGGCACGTCCCTTTCCCTTTGTAGCAGGCTGTGCAGGCCCTCTCTGGTGCTCTCGGCTGGAGTCTGCACCGGGCCCTGATGCCGCAGCTGTAACTTCGGAATGTATATGGGCCAGGTGCTTGCAGCTCTCCTGCCCTTCGGATTCGGCTGCCAGGGAGTATGTTAGACTCTGGTGGCCACAGACTCCGATGTCCGAGTCTCTTCTCTGCCTCTCTGCTACTCCTGCTTCCCTGGGCCAAGCTGTTCCAGCTCCAGGCCCCAGATCCACAGGACAGCACACTCTGCGTCTGTTCACTTCTACTGCTCTCTACAGACTGACTGCTACTTCCTCCCTCAGGTCAGACTTGGGGAAGGCTCCCTGGAATTCCAGGTTCAGAGCTCCCCCTGCTGGCCGGAGGGAGAACTGCGTTGGATGTTAAAACTTGCTGGCTAATGGACCTCCCAATTACCTCCAGGCTCAGCATTAACCCTTTGGAAGGGCAATGCTGTTGTGGCGAGCAGGTCCTGGGGCGCCACATAAAAGCACTGCCTATGTATGAGGTCAATGAGCAGCCCTGAAAGTAGTTTACAGCTGCGTGAGAGACTTGGTAAATATAACGCGCCTGTGTTTCCCTTTTTGTTCTTTATTCTTCCTTTATATTTTTTTAAATTACCCGAGATGCTGGATCCGGATCGGTACTAGGAGTTCCCTGAGAACTCCGAGCCCGGAGGCGGTTCTTGGGTACTTTCAAATTCATGCGGATCCTGACTTTTACAGTCTGGGTCCACCTATCGCTAATCACTATACATGTAAACTGTACACATCACCATCACGATAGCGGAATCAACATTACACTTTACATTTATGCAATTGGTGTCTACGATTACTCCACCTCCTTGCAACACAAAGGAAATAAATGTGTAATTACAATATTTTTTTGGGAGAAATACTTGATTTTCTGGAACAATTATAAGGGTGCCAACACTTTTGGCCATAATTGTACATTGATGTCACAGTACAGAAATAAGAAACTGATGTTTTACTGCATTGATAATAAACAAAGTAAGGTCACAGTACAGACTAGGACAGTTCAAGTGCACACTTATATTACTAATTTTGCAGATGCGCAGTAAATTCTATCAGGATTATCTTCTGTTAATTGATTTTCCTACGTGCACTTGTAGTATATTGTAAATTCCTGTAAAGTCACCCTAAATGTATAATAAACACAGTTAGGTCACAGGAAAGTTGTTACACTGCGATCACACAGCATGGGAATAACGTTCACAGTAATGTCACATCTACTGCTTTTGTTTTCTCACCATAAATCCCAAAATAATGATAATGTGCACACTGCTGTCATAGTTTAGAGATAACACTTGTATTGCATTATATAATACAGTGCTCATTGGCCCCATCATGGTGCAGCTGCAGGTGCACGTTCTGCATTCTTTATAGTTATGGGATTCTTCCATAGGGTATATGAAAAAAATATTCTAGTCTATTTAACCCAAGGCAACCATGTAAGACTACAGTATATGTTCCTCTGTTCTGTGGTGTCATCGGGGCTAATGTCCAAAGCCCCACAAAACAGGATATGGGCTTACACTGACTATAATGATGCAGAGGAGTCACTGTGTGCTCTGGTAGACACCACTTTTGGCCTGTTGTAAATGTGGCTTCCCTGGTAGTGATGGCTGAACTCACAGATATCCGGGATCAGCGGGACTAACCGGACTTTAAAAAAAAATTGAGTCCGGCCCGGAAGTGATTCTGGATAACCGGCCTGACGTAAGACACACTGTCTATCAGCGTGGGCGCGCATCTGACTGCAACCAATCACAGATGCCGGTGGGCAGTGAAAGCAGTGCATATGCATGAGCCTAATGAGCGGCTCTGGAAGTGAATGGGCAGTCGCCAAGTGTAACGCCTGTCTGGATCCACAGACTCAGACGGGCTGTAATGGACAGGCTAGAGGGAAGCCACTCACCAAGCAGGACCCCTTGAACCCTGAAACCCTTTAACCCCTATACAGGGATTTGGAATTACACAGGGCCCTGGAGATCACTACCTGTGGAAGGCTGCAGTCTGGAGAGTACTCGTCAGGCAGGGTCAAACCAGGAATTGCAGAACAGGGACAGAATCGGCAGACAAGGACGTAATCAGAAAACGAAGCAGAGGTCAAATCCGGATCGGGCAGAGAGGTACATAAATGACAGGCAGAGGAGTAGTCAGAACACAAGCAAGGTCAGCACACCGGAATCAAAATACCAACAGCACAGCAACCAGGAATACAAACTATCTCTGGCAGTGGTCACATAACAGGAGGGGGAATAAGAAGGGTGTGGTGTCTTCCCATTGGCTGCAGGTGAATGATGGCAACTTCAGCTGGAAGACACACGCCACCTACAGTCAGCCAGTGGTACTGCAGGTTCCAGGGAAACCCAGCCTAGTGGATGAGCGGAACCTGTGCTCAGCAGAGCCACGGGCACCGACTCCTCTCCCATCACCAGCACTATCCATTGCGGGAACACGGCGTCGCCTGGCGATCGGAGCAGAAGTCGCAGGAGCGGACTCAAGTGGGGACATGACACTGAGCAGTTACAGGTGCGCCAGAGGCTCAGTAAGTATAGCGCCGCTTGCTTTTTTATTGTTTTTTTTTTATTTTTTGCATTACTCGAGGGTCGAACCCGGATCATTCCTTCAGAACTACAGGTCCGGCACCTGAATACTTTTCAAACCTTCTACACTCTGGGTCCACCCATCACTATTCCCTGGTTCTTTGGTTAGCTAATACCTGAGCCATGATTTAATAATCCTTGAATATTAAATAATAGTTTTACATTTAAAGTCACTGTTATTTTAAGTTATTTTCCTTCTGGAGATAACAATTATTTATATCCCCGTGGGTCTTAGCGCATTTTGTTTCCAGTCGGCAATACAAATTTACTAGACTTAAGCAAAAAAATATGCTCTGCCCTCATCTGACATCCAATCCGGTCTTCTATGGAAGCCGGACCACAGCAGATCAAATCTTTCTGCTCAAAAATAAAACTCTGCTGCAGTTTGGGTAAAAATACATGTTTTATATGTAAATTCAGACGCAATCGTATCTACTGATCTGTACAATGCATTTATACTTGTAATCCGCTACTAAAGTCCCATCAAATTCTTAGATGGAGTGTCTGCACTGCAACTGTGAATTTTTCAAAACTTGTCTTTTATCGCCATCTAGTGGTTAGGACAATTAATTTGCTTTTGGTTTTTATCAAAAAGCTTCATGATGCAGTATGTAAAATGATTGTGAAAGCATTTAATGTAAAAAATTCAGTTAACAATTAAAAATTAGTAAAATATTAAATAATAATATTAACTCCTAATCGCATAGGATAAAGCAGCTTCCCATCAGAATATATGCAGCAGTGACAATTCTGATGACTTGTGGCTCCTTTAGTCAGATGTTCAGTGAGGGTGCCAGGAGATGAAGTCCTACCAGTCTGATTTAAGACTAGGTTATCAAAATAATACTCAATATCCCTGGTGGTCTGTATGTGCCAGTATCACCTAACAAACAATTGCAATAGATTTTTTTTTTTTTAAATTAGTTTTATTTTCAATATTATTGCTATATGCATTCATACTCTAACATTCTAGATATGCTGCTTGCTGCCTAAGGCAAAAATTGAAAAGAAAATTTAATCCTACAGTGATAAAAACAACATTCCATTATTGTTTTTTGTGTTTTGCTTTTATGGCATTCATTATTATTTAGAAGAAAGTGCGCATTCGCTTAAACAATATGCTGCGGTACCAACACCAATCACCTATGAAGGTATAAAGCACCAGAATCACCATCATCACAGGAATACAGCAATAAAAACCCCATCAGTACAAATATACAACACCAAAACCATAAAGGTACATGAATATAGCACCAGAACTAGCATCCACACATGAATACATCACCAGAACCACCATCAGTACAGGAATACTACACCAGAACCACCATTAAATAGTACAACGTGAATACATCACCAAAACCCCCATCAGTAAATTAATACATCACTAGAACCATCACCAGTACAGGAATACATCACCAGAACTACCAGCAGTACATGAATATAGAACCAGAACCACCATCAGTAGAGGAATGCAGCACCTGAACCACCATCAGTACATTAATATATCACTATGTTTAGTACAAATATCAATTGGGGGTCAGCCCCCTAATTTACATTGGCATCACATGAACCTACAACTCCTAGTATGTCCTTAATACCGCTTAGGAAATACTAGTTGTTGTTACCAGTCATCATCAGACTGCAAACCATACAGGATCCACAGTACTGATTAGAAGCCGTCAATATGACAAATAAACATTTTTACCCAGGTATCTTACAGGTGACATCGTTTTTGATTAGAGTCATTCTCATCCCTTTGCTCATTATCTGGCCCAGACTCCATGATAACTTTTCAAATCTTCAGTGTGTCCCTCTCTCTATACTGTGCCTCTTCTGTATACTTCCCCCTATATATACTATGCCTCCTCTCGCCAGTCACCTATACACAGTATCATTGCACCAGAGACCCCATAGGGGATTTAGGGTCCATTATACTGAGTGCAGCGGGCTTTGGTGCCATCATACTGTATATGGGTGCTGTGGGGGCCATCATAGCGTATACTAGAATTACTCCTGGAAATTGTACTGCGCAATAATAGATATAGTTTGTGGCTCAATATTGCCCTCTAGAGGTTATACATATTTATGCATGTATGTACTACAAGATCTTTAATGAAAATGCACTCTTGATCAGATAGATAATACAAACCTTATCACTGATCGCCATGCTTCTAATGCTGCTAAGCTTCTTATGTTGCATCATTCTGGAAATATCAAAAGCCTACAGGTCTTTGGAATAAAAAAAAATAATTAGTCTTAAAAAGAAGTGGGGATTTCTAACATTTCCTTCTAATGAAAGAAACATATTGGATCTGAAGATTAGAGTTAATTTCAAAGGGATATTATGTGAATCGGATGAACCTTATGTGATGCCCTGGACTAGCCAGGTAGTCAAAGGTAGGAGATTAGCTTTGACAGTGGAGTGGAGTGGAGTTCAAGTGCAGACCTGTGCCCAGGTCTGCTATAGTCTAACACCAGGTGTCTGGGTTGGAGCCCAGTCACCTCTGGCAAGGAGGCAGACGGTGGTGGTCGCCTGCAGGAGCTGGGATTACAGCCGGTGGAACCGTAAGGACCGGGGACGGGTGGTGGCCCGCCCGGTACCGAACCGGGGAACCAATTGGAATCCGGAGCACCAGGAGGGGTACTCAGACCCAGTACGAGGCCCAGAAACACCTGGGCCGAGTCAAATCAACTGATTGAGGACTGGACTTTAGGCCCTTTCCCAACTAAGACCCGACTGAAGACAACAGCCCAACCATAGGGGTAGAAAGCCACCGCCCAGGCATCGAGACACGACGGGCCAGTGTCTGCGGGCAAAAGGGCTCTACCGGCACACACTAGGCTGGGGAGTGGACTACCGTTGCTCAGGCATAGGAGTCATCATTTCTACAAAAGTGAGGTGCAGGAGAAAGGCGGAAACCACCAACCTGAAAAGGGGAAAAGCGCAGCCGGCTGCGGGCACCGTCCACCATCTTGTTTTGTTTACCAGAGACTCCAGCGTGTTTGTAATAGTGAGTACAATAGTGCCTTCGGGCCACGCACCGCGCCGCACCGCACCGGCACGCCAGCACGCATCCAATCCCCCGCCTCAGCACCTCCCTCGGGCCCCCGGGACCATCATCCCCCTACCCACGGAGGGGTCAACACCCAGCTGCGCAACACCGCCCCCGGGAGCCTAGTCAACGGCAGCGGTGGTGTCCATCCATTCACCACAACCCGTGGGTGGCGTCACGAACTCAAATCCCCTACAAACAACCGCGACTCTGACCGTGGACCTCCCCATCGAAGTCCCTACGTGCAGCACCAATCCCCTTTCAGAGCGACGTGACCCCCGGGTCCGTGAGGAGCTCAAGCCACCCACCGACGAGCACGGATCCGAGCGGCTCGGCAGCCAGTCGAGCCCCGGGGTGGTACACATCGACTCTTCTGGTGTCACGAACAGGATCGAACCCATCCACTTACCTATGGAAATGCACCTTGAAGTTATCGTCAGCGGGGTCCCGTTGAAAAATTTCAGAATCCGCCATCTTGTCACCATCCTGTGGCGCGAAGTTTCCCGCCCAAGCCGTCTTCTCCAAGCAAAAGGGCGCGAAAGTGAATCCCCGCCCCCTGAGAACAGAGCGGTGCAGAAAGAAAGTGGAGTGCCCCGAAAAGACCAAAGGGGATACGCATGGAAAAATGTTGGCGTTCCCGGACGGGAGCGGAGAGGCGCCCGCCGCCGGAGCGGTGGGACCCAGAAGGAGCAGAGGTGGAGTAGCCTTTGAGGATGAAGACCGCGGCACAGGTGAGCTTCCTGCCGGAACCGCTGCCTGGTTGGAGCGGGAGCTGGGTCGATTCTGCGTGAAGGTGAGGGCGCAAAGTTTGCAGCAGGTGCTCGACTGGAAAGCGGAGGTACGGAGGATAGTTGCCGTGGTGTGGGCCCGTGAGCAGAGGAACGCCACAGCCGTGCAGCGCCGACATAAAGCCACGCAGACCCCCATGTTGTCCCTCATCAGCTGGGAGCTGGAGCCCGCCAGTACCGTGACCAGCGAGCCCGGGGTAGTACAACTCATGGAGGAAGAGGTGCCGTGTACGCTGCCCCCGCCGCCGTTCCCGTTAGCGGCCTACAGCCCCGGAACCTACTGCACCTGGAAGGGGACCCCGATAACCCGTCCGACGATGGCGCAGTACGGTCCCCTGCAATGGTGAGAAGTACCGCTAGTTAACCCCTGAAGTTTCAATGTTTTAAAGTTTTAAAGTTGCAAGTTTTAAAAGACCCGCTCCTGCAGTACCCTTCGGCCTTTGTTGAACGTCCCATGTTCCCGGGAGACGCCATCCAGAACACGGGTGGAAGGAGGAGGACCCTGCCCGACTTGTTGAACTCCGCCGGGGTCGAAGCCTCGGTGGGCGCCTTCAGGGGTAGGAGCCCCTGGTGGAGAACGGCAGGGAGTTAAAAGAGTGAGGACAGTTCCCGTTTCGGAGCCCAGCTCACCGTACCCGCGCTGCAGGCAGTGGAAGATGGGGTCTTTGTGGACAGTGTAACTGTGAGTAAATGTGGCATTGGGGACCCATGCTGCCCTGTAGTGGACTGTGAGAAAGTGACTGGAGGAGGCTGCGCCGACGGCAAAGTCCCGTTTGTAAATAATCATTTGACCGACCTGTCCCATTTCACGACCTCCAGAAAGGCAGACTGGAGGATGGGCCTGCGGGAAAGTGATGGCCGAGGCCCCATCCCCAATGCAACTGGTGGCGATCCTCCGGGTCAGGTGTCCTCTGGACGTGGGGCCTCTGAGAGACAACCGGGTGTGAAACACTGTACCCGTCCCGTAAAGCAAACCTGGGCCCGTTCCTGGACTGGGGAAAAGGGGTGATGCCCGTTTCTTATGGGCAGCATCAAGGCTAGGTTTGTTTGGGTGGGCAAACAGAAGGACACGGTCCCGTTCCCGTTATTAATAAAAATGTTTGATATTTGAAATGTTTAATAATATGCCTCGTGTAAGGGAAGATTTCAAAATATGCTTGAATTGTACAAAGTTTATTATGCTTGTAAATATATTTTACTCTTTTTCAGGTAAAAAGCAACAAAATAAACCGGTGGTGGACGGGCAGCCCGCGGATGGTCTGCATTAAACCAAGGGGGAATGTGACGCCCTGGACTAGCCAGGTAGTCACAGGTAGGCCCTTACACAAACACCCCCCCCCCCTTAATCAGGTGACAGCAGCCAACCTACAAAAACCTTGTCACCTCCCTCCGGGTTTGATGTTCACACCAGGGGGTGGAACCAGGTGGTTGACTCCGCCCACTGAATAGTTCACAGGCCCTGAGGCAGGAGAACATGGGAGATTAGCTTTGACAGTGGAGTGGAGTGGAGTTCAAGTGCAGACCTATGCCCAGGTCTGCTATAGTCTAACACCAGGTGTCTGGGTTGGAGCCCAGTCACCTCTGGCAAGTGCTAATTACTGAGCCACCCTGCTGCTCTCTAGCGATTTCTTTTTTCTCATGCTGAATCAGTATGAGAAAAGAAAAGCTCGCCAGTACTGCCCTGTAGTATAACATAGGATGGGGTTCTATCCAATAACACAACAGGAAGCACTTATCCGAGGTATATGCTCATGTGATCAAGTCCTAAGCCTAAGGGCGGCTTTGCACACTACGACATCGCAGGTCCGATGTCGGTGGGGTCAAATCGAAAGTGATGCACATCCGGCGTCACTTGCGATGTCGTAGTGTGTAAATCCTAGATGATACGATGAACGAGCGCAAAAGCGTCGTTATCGTATCATCGGTGCAGGCTCCGACATTTCCATAATGCAGGTGCCGCGACAGGTACGATGTAGTTCCTCGTCCCTTCGGCAGCACACATCGCTGTGTGTGAAGCCGCAGGAACGAGGAACATCTCCTTACCTGCCGCCAGCGGCTATACGGAAGGAAGGAGGTGGGCGGGATGTTTACATCCTGCTCATCTCCGCCCCTCCGCCGCCATTGGCCGCCTGCCGTGTGAGATCGCTGTGACGCCGCACGACCCGCCCCCTTAGGAAGGAGGCGGGTCGCCGGCCTGAGCGACGGTCGCAGGGCAGGTGAGTGCATGTGCATGTGCTTGTGCATCACAAGATATCGTACCTGCGACAGGGGCGGGGACTATCGCCTGCGACATCGCAGCATCGGCTTGCGATGTCGCAACGTGCAAAGCCCGCCTTAGGCTACTTTCACACATCAGTTTTTTGCCATCAGGCACAATCCGGTTTGTGACTGATGCAATGGATCCATCACAGATTGTGGTACAACTGATGGGACGGATCCGTTAAAAAACGGAGCCGTTATAGCAGTTTGTACGGAGAATCCAGCTGTGACCGCGGGTAACCTGAGTGAAGTCACCTCTGACAGCACGACTCACTTCAATTGCTCTGTGGAGCTCACAGCTTGCAGTCGTGCTCTATGGCTGCTTCTGTCAGCTTCCAATGTAGAAGAGCTGAAAGCGTCGTTGGACCTCATGTGGATTACATTGGACCTGGAGGGATTTTTGGGGATTAATAAAGTGGTCAAAGAGGGTGTCTTTTTGTCTTTTATTTCAAATAAAAGATTTTTCGTTGTTTGTGTTTACTTTCACTACAGTTTAGTGATGACGGGGGGGTGTCTCCTAGACGCCTGCCATCACTAACCTAGGACTTAGTGGCAGCTATTGGCTGCCATTAACTCCTTATTACCCTGATTCCACCGCATCAGGGCAATCGGGATGAGCCAGGTAGAGTCCTGGGACTGTTGCATCTAATGGATGCGGCAATTCTGGGCGGCTGCTGGCTGATATTTTTAGGCTTGGGGGCTCCCCATAACGTGGGGCTACCCATCCTGAGAATACCAGCCCTCAGTCGAATGGCTTTACCTTGGCTGGAATAAAAATTGGGGGGGACTGCATGCTGTTTTTTTTTTTTAAATTACTTATTCATTTATTGTACTGCAAGATATACACCCGCCCACTGGCGGCTATGATTGGTTGCAGTTAGACAGCTGTCACTCAGCGTGGGGGTGTGTCTGACTGCAGCCAATCAAAGGCACAGGTGGGCGGGGGAAGCAGTGAATATGAGATGGAATAATGAGCGGCTGACATTTTTAAAACAGGTGAAGCGATGGGAGCAGTGTGACAGCTGTGCAGCGCCGCGCCGGTGATCCGTGATCAGTGAGTATGAGAGAGGGGGTGCGAGGGAAAGACCGAGAGAGAAAGAGACCGACCGACCGATAGAGACTGACAGACAGAGAGAGAGAGAGAGAGAAAGATATTTTCTAACCAGAAAGGAATTTACACATCTGAGCATGCTCAGTTTAAAAAAACAGATCCTTCGCTGTAATGCGTTTTTTGCCACATTACAATGGATCCGGATAGGCTTTCATTATACAACATGCCGCCCGGAGCGGTGTGTGACGCTCTGGACCCCAGGGGTTACAGAATAACACCACATACACACACACCCACTCCCTCCCCTGGTCAGGAACACCCGTCAAACAAAAACCCTTGTTGCCTCCCTCCAGGGTCTGATGTCCACACCAGGTGGGGCGGAGCCAGGCGGTTGGCCCCACCCACCGAGGAGTTCACAGGCCTGGAGGCGGGAAAGGTAGTGCAGTTGAGTTTTGGAGTGTTGAGTAGAGGATTTGAGTTGGAGGTTGAAGTGGAGAGACTGTGTGTCTATGTCGGAGCCCAGGCACAGTCAGCAAGGTCGGCAGACGGTGGTGGCCGTCTGCAGGAGTTTGTGGACGTCTGCGGAACCGTAGGACCGGGGTTGGGCGGTGGCCCGCCGTTACCGAATCGGGGTGCGGATTGAAGCTAAGCACCAAGGCAGGGTACTCAGACCCCGACTAGGCTCGGAAGCCACCGTAATGGTCAAATTCTCTGATTGCGGTCTGGACCTCAGGGGTTCATTCCCACCCAAGTCCCGTCAGAAGGCAACAGCCCAACCCGTCCAGATAAGAGCCACTGCCAATGGCCAGAGATCCAAGGGCCAGCGCCTGCGGGCAAAACAGACTCTCCCGACACGTACAAGCCGGGGAGTGGACCACCCATGGGAATCCATAGGGGTCAAACACTTACACACAGGTGCAGGGAAAGACAGCCGCCACCAACCCGTCCGGGGAGAGTGAAGACGCCGTAGCCGACTGCGAGCCCCATCCATCCAGCCGTTTGGTTTACCAGAGACTCTGTTATTGACTACCTGAGTGAGTACACCAGTGCCATCCGGCACAGCGCTGCACCGTATCGCGGCCCTGCTTCCGTGCCGCCTCCCCGAATCGGCACCTGCACCTAGCCCCTACCCACCAACATACATCCATTCGCCCCCCCAACCGGGGCCCCAGGACCAACTGCCCCTACCCACGGAGGGGCCAACACCTCAGCTCCTCCCCGACATCGATCCCGGGAACCCCCGTCACCAGCAGCGATGGTGCCCACCATCACCACAACCCCGTGGGTGGCGTCACAACCGACATCCCACCACCAAAACTCCCCTTTTCCCTCGAGGGCGAGGAGGCGCTGCTCGAGCCCCGGGTCCGGCCCCGTGCTCGAGCCACCGAGGAGCAGAAGCACCGGACCAGAGCGCCAGAGATTCCCCAGGCGAGCGGCGTGTCCAAAAACCCCTCTCCGCCCGCGACACGGTGTGTTTTTTTTCCATTGCCAAAAAACGTTCCATTGTGCATCATTTCCAGCAGCTGGACAAACAAATTTTGCCGGATGAAACACAAGGCTATGTGTGACGCCCTGGCGCCGCCAGGTGTCACACACACAAGTAGGCCCCCACATAACACCTTCCCTCACAGGGTTACACCGACCCAACAAAACCCTTGTCACACCCCAGGGTAGGAAAGGCACACCAGTGGGCGGGACCAGGTGGAAGGAGAATGCCCACCTAGGGGTCTAGAGAACCCGGGGCGGTAAAAAGAGTGAGAGAAAAAGGGAGAGGAGAAAAGGTCGAGTCAGTGAAGTTCAGTTCAGTGAAGTTGGAGTTGAGGGGAGTTGAAAGGCGTCGGGGTTGGAGCCCCGGCGTAGTGGCTAGGTGGCAGACGGTGGTCTGTGTCTGTCAGGAGACGGAAAGACTGCTGCCGGAGATCCGGGGTGGAGCGGGACAGGGTAGGAGCCCGCCGGTACCAACACCGGAGAACCGACCCGGAAACCGTGCACAGAGGGGGTACCTGGACCCTGAAGCAGAGATCGGAACCACTGACTTTGTTAATTAACCAGTTGAGGACAGGATTACAGGTCCTGTCCCATCCAAAGTCCCAAAAAGCAGACCGGCAGCCCAACGCGAGGGATAGGTAATCCGCTAGGGCCCCTTTAGATCCCACGGGTCAGCGTCTGCAGGCAAGGCTCCCACCCGTAGTTCTGGGAGCGGACTCCCGTGTTCTATACCGAGAAGTCCAAGGAGAACTAAGAATAGTGCAGAGGAAAGTGACACAGACCATCACCCCGGGTGAGGGACCAGAATACACCCGGCCGCGGCGTACAGCCACCAGCACGTTGGTTTACTGTTGGACTTGTGTGATTCATTTGACTGTGAGTACACTGACATCCCCCGGTCTGACCGAGCGCGCCGGCCCCTGCAGTCACCATCCTCAGCATAAGAGACACTGAGCCCCGGGGCTTCCACCCCTACCAACGGAGGGGTTAACATCGAGCTGCTATCCCGTCGCCCCCGGGTGCTCCCCAACAGCAGCGGTGGTGCTACATCTCACCACACACCGTGGGTGGCATCACCAAGTGATTACAGCAATCATCGTATCCTCGTACATATACATCCCCTTATATTTGAAGTGTCCGTGCGACCCCCGAGTCCGGAGAATCCCTCGAGCCACACTGCAGATCCGGATCCGAACAGCCTGGCTGCTGGCGTGGGGGCGGCACACATGCGGTGCAATCCGGCACTGATACAAGTCTATGAGGAAAAAAACAGATCCGGCGACATCATACACCAGATCCATTTTATCCACAATTCGCCGTATTGTGTCTGATGGCAAAAAAAACTGATGTGTGAAAGAGGCCTTAGGCTAACTTCACATTTCCGTTGTTTTGCATCAGTCACATGCGTTGCTTGACGCATGTGACTGATGCATTGTACAACGGATGACAACGGAAGACAAAGAAATGAATTTCATTGTCGGACTCCGTTGTGTATGGGGGGCGGAGTTCGGGGGCGGAGCTGAGGACGTCAGTGCCGCGGTCTGCATGGCTGGGGACAGGTGAGTGAGTGTGTGTGTGTGTGTGTCTACATGCGTGTGTACATGCGGAGTGCGGGAGGGGGCGGAGCGCCAGGGGGGGGAGCCGAGCGGGGCCGTGGAGCTGAGGATGTCAGTGCTGCGGGGACTGCAGGGCTGGGGACAAGTGAGTGTGTGTGTGTGTGTGTGTGTGTGTGTGTGAAAGTGTGTGTGTGTGTGTGTGAGTGTGTGAATGTGTGTGTACACATGCGGAGTTCGGGAGGGGGCGGAGCCAAGTGGGGAAGGTATCCAGGGTAAATATCGGGTAACTGAAAGCAAAGCCCTTTTTGCTTGGTTACCCGATATTTATCTTGGATACCAGCGTGCACCGCTTAGCGTGGGCTCCCTGCACCCGTAACCACTGTAAATATCGGGTAACTAACCAAAGCGCATTGCTTGGTTACCCGATGTGTATCCTGGTTACGGGTGCAGGGAGCCAGAGAGGGCATGCGCAGCAAAATCCTACGGATCGCGCTGCTCAAAAAACGTTACAGGCTGCATTGCTCCCGCCCAGCGGTCAGTTAAAAAATGACTGACCATGACGTAGCGGATGCAACGCAGCATCACCAGTCACAATCCGTCACTAATAGACGTCTATGGGGAAAAACTGGCTTCCTGCAAAATATTTTGCAGGATACCGTAATTCCTCTAGGCGACGGATTGTGACTGATGCAAAACAACGGAAGTGTGAACCTAGCCTTAGAGGTATGTGATACACTATATATCCTCAGAATGCCTCTTTATGACACCCACATCCAGGAGCTCGGTTAAGAGACTCTCATTTATCTTCTACTACTTCATTCTGTCATAACCAAACAGCCGAGTAGTTGCAGTGTATTATATAAAAGTTTATGACTTTATTAGCCCTAATCTGTCTCTAGTGTATATAGCAATTCATACAATACCTGGAAGACAATTATTTACATTTGGAAAATTCTCACCCTATCAGTGTCAGTAAATCACTTACAGAACATTTTTCAAACAGATATATTAGAAAGGGAATTAGGGCTGCTTCTCACTTGCGAGTTTCCGCAGTAGAGCAATGCGAGAAAAACTCGCATTGGAATCGGACACATGTTAGTGAATGATTCAACTCGCATTTGCGATTTTTTTTCTCAGTCCAAATCGGACTGAGAAAAAAATCGCAGCATGCTGCTTTTTTGCGAGTTTCTACTGCGAGTCTCTCCAATGCAAGTCTATGGGAGCGTGTAAATAATCGGATGTCACGGGACGGCACTCACACCATCCTAGTGACATGCGATTTTCTAAATACATTTCTCGCATGTTTCCTAAAACACTGAAAACGAGCGATGTCTCCCAATGTCTGTCAATCACTATTCTCTGTCAGTCGGTCTCTTCCTCTCGGTCTCTATTCTCTCTCTGTCGGTCCGTCACTATCACTGTCCCTCTCCCACAGTCTGTCGGTCATTTTCCCCTCCTCTCTCATACTCACCGTTCCCCGATCCCCGGCACGGCGCTGCACGGCATTCACACTGCTCCGGCGGCTTTTACTATTTTGAAAAAGCCGGCCGCTCATTAAAGAATCTCGTATTCCCTGCTTTCCCCGCCCACAGGCGCCTATGATTGGTTGCAGTGAGACACGCAACCACGCTGAGTGACAGGTGTCTCACTGCACCCAATCACAGCAGCCGGTGGGCGTGTCTATACTGTGCAGTGAAATAAATAATTAAATAATTTAAAAAAACGGCGTGCGGTCCCCCCAATTTTAATACCAGCCAGATAAAGCCATATGGCTGAAGGCTGGTATTCTCAGGATGGGGAGCTCCATGTTATGGGGAGCCCTCCAGCCTAACAATATCAGTCAGCAGCCGCCCAGAATTGCCGCATACATTAGATGCGACAGTTCTGGAACTGTACCCGGCTCTTCCTGATTTACCCTGGTGCGTTGGCAATCGGGGTAATAAGGAGTTAATGGCAGCCCATAGCTGCCACTAAATCCTAGATTAATGATGTCAGGCATCTCCACGAGATACCTTCCATGATTAATCTGTAAGTTACAGTAAATAAACACACACACCTGAAAAAATCCTTTATTAGAAATAAAAAACACTAACAAATTCCCTGGTTCACCAATTTAATAAGCCCCAAAAAGCCCTCCATGTCCGGTGTAATCCAGGATGGTCCAGCGTCGCTTCCAGCTCTGCTGCATGAAGGTGACCGGAGCTGCAGAAGACACAGCCACTCCTGTCACCTCCACGCAGCAACTGAAGACAGCCGCGCGATCAGCTGAGCTGTCACTGAGGTTACCAGCTGTCACTGGATACAGCGGTGGCCGCGGGTAACCTCAGTGACAGCTCAGCTGATCGCGTGGCTGTCTTCAGTTGCTGCGTGGAGCTGACAGGAGCGGCGGTGTATTCTGCAGCTCCGGTCACCTTCATGCAGCAGAGCTGGAAGCGACGCTGGACCATCCTGGATTACGCCGGACATGGAGGGCTTTTTGAGGCTTATTAAAGTGGTGAATGAGGGTATTTGTTAGTGTTTTTTATTTCTAATAAAGGATTTTTTCGGATGTGTGTTTATTTACTGTAACTTACAGATTAATCATGGAAGGTATCTCGGGGAGACGCCTGACATGATTAATCTAGGATTTAGTGGCAGCTATGGGCTGCCAATAACTCCTTATTACCCCGATTGCCAACGCACCAGGGCAAATCGGGAAGAGCAGGGTACAGTCCCAGAACTGTCGCATCTAATGTATGCGTCAATACTGGGCGGCTGCTGACTGATATTGTTAGGCTGGGGGCTCCCCATAACGTGGAGCTCCCCATCCTGAGAATACCAGCCTTCAGCCGTATGGCTTTATCTGGCTGGTATTAAAATTGGGGGGACTGCACGCCGTTTTTTTTAATTATTTAATTATTTTTTTCACTGCACAGTATAGACGCGCCCACCGGCTGCTGTGATTGGGTGCAGTGAGACACCTGTCACTCAGCGTGGGGGCGTGTCTCACTGCAACCAATCATAGGTGCCTGTGGGCGGGGAAAGCAGGGAATATGAGATTGTTTAATGAGCGGCTGGCTTTTTCAAAATAGTAAAAGCCGCCGGAGCAGTGTGAACGCCGTGCAGCGCCGAGCCGGGGATCGGGGATCGGTGAGTATGAGAGAGGGCTGCAAACTTCAGTCACTCAGGGGATTAGCGGTCACCAGTGAGCCCTTCACAGGTGACCGCTAATCAGGACGCGGCACAGACAGAGCCGCAGGATGACAATGAAGTCGGGTGAAGTTCACCCGAGTTCATTCTGATCTTGCGGCTCTGTCTGTGTCTGCTGTCATCTGCCATTCAGCTCTGCTACATGGCTCTCTGTGTCTGCTGTCAGCGGCCATGTAGCAGAGCTGAATGGCAGATGACATAGTAAAAAATACGCATTACACACGCATTACACACGCATTACGCACGCTAGTAAAATCATTAATTTATTCAGAAAAAGCTTCGCACTTGCTTTGCACTCGGACCTAACGTAAACTAAAATCAGCCGAGTTTTTTTCAGCCCAGTCGGACCGATTTTACTCGCATAGATGTGTTTCCAGCCTTAGGCAGAGAAAAGCGGCAGACATAATATGAAACAGATGAAAAAAAGGGTTAAAGGGAATCTGTCACCAGGTTTTTGCACCCACATCTGAGAGTAGTATAATGTAAAGACAGAGACCCTGATTCCAGTGATGTGTCACATACTGGGCTGTTTGCTGTCATATTGATAAAATCAATGTTTTCTCTGCTCCAGATCTAGCAGTTATACAGAGCTCATGAATATGCTGGACTATCTACAGTACGCCATGTAGTCCTGTAATGATAATCTCTGTACATTGACACCTATTGGAGAATATCAGATTGTGTGGAGACGACTGAAAATGGTCAGTTATCAGTTCCAGGAGGAATAAAAGAGGAACTGCAAAATTTTAAAGGGAGTCTGTCAGTAGGATCAATCCTCCTAAACCATTTATCTGGGCATGTAGGACATAGGAAGTGGAATAAAATAACACCTTGATACCTGTAATCTGATGTATTTTTCAAGAGAAATTCATGTTTTTCTAAAAAAAACAGAAAATAAAAAATAAAAAACAAAGAGCTGTTAATATCTATGGGACAGTCACAGATCTCTCTGAGAATCTGCCTCTAGAGTGAATGTAAACGAAATTATCTGTTACCAGTGTGAGTGTCACGCCCTGGACTAGCCAGGTAGTCACAGACATAACACCACACACACCCCCTTCCCTAGACAGTTACACCAGTCAAACAAAAACCCTTGTTGCCTCCCTCCAGGGTCTGATGTCCACACCAGGTGGGGCGGAGCCATGTGGTTGGCCCCACCCACCGAGGAGTTCACAGGCCTGGAGGCGGGAAAAGCAGCCAATCTAGGAGAGTTTCAGTTGAGTAGTGGAGTTGAGAGCTGACAGGAGAAACACTGCAAGTGTCTGGGTCGGAGCCCAGGCACTGACATCAAGGTTGGCAGACGGTGGTGGCCGTCTGCAGGAGTTAGCGGATCTCTGCAGAGCCGTAGGACCGGGGTCGGGCGTTGGCCCGCCGGTACCGAACCGGGGAGCGGAGTGCAGGTAAGCACACAGGCAATGCCATCGGACCCCGACTAGGCTTGGAGCCGCCGACAACAGTCAAATCCGAGTGTGACAGGAACCCCCGGGGTTTCCTAACAACCAAGACTCGACAGAAGGCAAAAGTCCACACCGAGAGGATATACAGCCACCGCCATAGGCTAGAGATCCAAGGGCCAGCGCCTGCGGGCAAAAAACGGGCTCCTACGGCACCTATACGCCAGGGAGCGGACTACCGGTGGGTAACCACAGGAGTCAAAACATTCTAACAGGTGCAGGGAAAGACAGCCACCATCAGCCGTCCGGGGAGAGCACAACAACACTGCAGCCGGCTGCGGGTCCCGTCCATCCAGCCGTTTGGTTTACCAGAGACTCTGTCATTGACTGTCTTAGTGAGTACACCAGTGCCATCCGGCACCGCGCCGCGCTGCCCCTGCAACCCTGCATCCCAGCCATCCAGCCTCCCCGTTACATCACCGGGCCGCGGGATCACCAACCCCCTACCCACGGAGGGGACAACATCCTAGCTGCTGCTTGCCATCTCTCCCGGGATCCCTGTCACCAGCAGCGGTGGTGCTAATAATCACCACGACCCGTGGGTGGCGTCACAAACTATCTCACAAACCCAACCACCCCTTTTCACTCGTGGACGAGGAGCGCTGCCCGAGTCCCCGGGTCCGGCCCACCGCTCGAGCCACCGAGCAGCAGCAGAAGCCCCGGACCTGAGCGTGTTGAGCGCGTCCCCTCCGCCCGCGACATGAGACATGTAGATCAAGAGAACAGACTGTCAATCATTACATGTCTCACACTGGAAACAATAAGCTCTGGGGCACATTCTCAGGGAGATTTGTGTCTGGCCCATAGATCTTACCTCTTTTTTAATCTATTTTTAATTTTATTTAGAAAAACGTGGATTTCTTGGGAATAAGACATCAGATCACATATCAAGGTATCATTTTATTCCGCTTCCTACAACTTGAATGGCCATATAGATGGAGGATTGATGCCACAGAGGTAACCTATAAATAAAAACTACTGTGAAATTGTTATTTTATGACAATAGCAAACACTTAGTAAAGTAGACATGTCAGGAAAAATGGAAGATGATTCTTCAGACTATATAGAGCCCAATTTTTGATCATATCATGTGTTGTGGTCGAGGAGCCACAACCACCAACTACCGTGTTTCCCCGAAAATAAGCCCTAGCGGGAATTTTCAGCCTTTTTGACGTAGGGTTTAAATATACACCGTACCCCGAAAATAAGCACTAGTTGCGGTTCAATAATGAAGTGTCCATGCAGCTAAAAAAGTTAAAGATTACTGCAGACACTTCATTATAGACAGCGGACATCCCCAAAAGAGATAAGAAAGAAGACAGAAGCCCTCGCAATAATACTCACCAGATGCCGAACAGGAGGACCTGTGGTGGAACGCACACCCACACACATTAGATCGCACATTCACACACATCAGATCGCACACAGAATCACACATCAGATCGCACATACATGTGGCGCCCTGGACAAGCCAGGACGTCACAGGTACTGCAACAACACGCCCCACACCCCAGCTAGGCACATCAAGGTCAGACAAAAATCCTTGTTGCCTCCCTCCAGGGGCTGATGTCCACACCAGGGGGTGGAGCCAGGCGGTTGGCCCCACCCACCGAGGAGTTCACAGTCCTGGAGGCGGGAAAAGGAAGGAGAAGAGAGAGTTCAGTTTGAGGAGTTGAGGAGTGAAGTGGTAGCAGAGCAGACTGACTGTGTCCGGGTGCGTGGCCCGGGCACATACAGCAAGGTTGGCAGACGGTGGTGACCGTCTGCAGGAGGGGCTGATTGACGTGAACCGTAAGGACCGGGGATGGGCGGTGGCCCGCCGGTACCGGATCGGGGAGCGAAGAGAAGCCAGCACCATTCGGCAGGGCCTACGGACCCCAACCAGGCTTGGAGTCGCCGTAAAACCGGTCAAATCCGTTAGCGAAGGGAACCTCCGGGGTTTCCCAGCAGTCAAGACCCGATTGAAGGCTACCGCTCAAACTGTGAAGGGAAATACAGTCACCGTCAAGGCTACAGTTCCCAGGGCCAGAGCCTGCGGGCAAAAGGGGCTCCCTCAGCATCCATCCAAGCTGGGGAGCGGGTTACCGGTGGGAAGCTACCAGAACCGAGAACATAACACAGGTGCAGGGAAAGGCAGTCACCGCCAACCTACCGGGAGAAGAACCACCGCAGCCGTCTGTGGGACTCGTCCATCCAGCCTTTTGTTTTACCGGAGACTTTACATTCATCATTGGCTGAGTCATGCGGCACCGCACTGCCCCTGCGACCCTGCACCTCACCAGGCCCCGTAACCACCTGCCATTCCTCCCTCACCGGGCCCCGGGACAACCAACCCCCCTACCCACGGAGGGAAAAAACAACATCTAAGCTGCTCCCTGTCATCGCTCCCGGGATCCCCGTCCAGAGCAGCGGTGGTGTCACAACCTCACCACAACCGTGGGTGGCGTCACGGACAATAAATCCCCCAAACCATTCCCCTTTTCACTCACGGACGAGGAGCGTCGCTCGAGTCCCCGGATTCGGCCCACTGCTCGAGCCACCGAGCAGCAAACGAAGCAGCAGCAGCGCCGGACCCGAGTAGGTGAGCGCAGCGGCGTCCCCTCCCCGCCCGCGACATACACATTCACCACATACTGCAATACCGATTGCTTCTGGCTGGCAGGGAAACCTGGGACACAGTGCTGTGGACCTCGAGGACCTGTGGTGGAACACATCGCTGCGTTCCACCTTAGGACCTCTATACGTTCCACCGCAGGTCCTCGTGCTCCACCGCACTGCATCCCAGGTTTCCTTGCCAGCTGGAAGCAATAGGTATCACCAGATGGTATGTATGTATGTGTGTGTTTGTGTGTGATCTGATGTGTGATTGTGTGTGCAATGTGATGTATGTGCGATCTGATGTATGTGATTGTCTGACAGAAGCAGGGGAGGACCGCTGTGGCTCTTACCTACTGGGAGTGTCCACCAAAGATCGCAGGAGCACCTGGGAGCCACAGACATCTGGGGTCTGATAAATATGATTCTCCTGGGAAAGAAGGTCAACTTACCCCCAACTGTGTTTCCCTGATAATAAGCCCTAGTGCATTTTTCAGGGCAAAAAAAGATTATAAGACAATGTCTTATTTTCAGGTAAACACAGTATTGATAGAACAATGAGGCCTCTAACCCAGCAGAGATTTCTATATTTCTGAACTATATCAGATTTCCATATTTCTGAGCTATGTTGACTTCGGTTCCTATTTCTCCAGGTAGTGGGTGAGTGTGGAAAGGGCAGGGCCAGAAATATTACTAAGTGGGAATTTTACCACCCGAGGTGAGGAGAGGTAAACTGCAGAGACCACAGCGAGCCGCTACTTACCTGCACAGTCACTGTACAAAGGCCGCCAGCTCCTTATCTGCCATTTTAATTCTTCGGTGCAGGCTGTGAGTGATAAGTGCATTGATTTTCCCATGTACATTTCATGACCCCGGACACGGTAAATAACATCTCATTTATTATACATTAAACCTGATTACTGGCATAGATAACATCAAACCGAACTTATTGTTTGTCAGCCAATATTCCCTTTCATCTTTTTCACCTGTCACCTCTAGGTCTTATCCTCAATGTTATGCCATTAACCGCTCATTATAAGAAAACCTCATCTGTATTTATGTTCACACTACATTATGTGCACAATTAATATCCCAGGGTCAGATCCATATTTATGTGGATGTAGTGCCCCTGAAGCAATCAGGAGCTACAAGGAACTGCATCCTGTCAAAGATGCAGGGCCTACCCCCAGGAACCCAGAAGACCAGTGCTGGTAACACCAAAACACATATGTAATACCTGTTTTCCCTTCCCCAAGGACTGGTGACAGACTAGTGTCGCGGGCGGGGAGGAGGGTGTCAGCACACTACGCTCACCCCTTCTGCTCGGGTCCGGCGGCCGCTGCTCAGTGGTGGCTCGAGCTGTAGGCCGGATCCCGGGGGTTTCTCGAGCGGCACTCCTCGCCCGTGAGTGAAAGGGGTTGGTTGGGTGTGGGGATTGTTTATAGTCCGTGACGCCACCCACGGTTGTGGTGATTTCACCACCGCTGCTCAATACGGGGATCCCGGGGATGGTGATGCGGAGCAGCCAGGTGTTGTGTTGCCCCTCCGTGGGTAGGGGTCGGTGATCCCGGGGCCCGGTGACGGTTTGGGAGGTGCAGGGCCTGGTGGGCGCAGGGACGCGGGGGCAGCGCTGTGCCTTGCGGCACTGTGGTACTCACTCAGCCTGAGACGTTGACACAGTTTATACGGTAAACCAAACGGCTGGTAAGACGGTCCCACGGACGGCTGCACTTGCTCTCCCAGTAGGTGACGGTGATGTCCCTCTTCCTTGCACCTTGTGTACTTGTTGGTTGCGATGGGTCCCCACCGGTAACCCGCTCCCCGGCTTCAAGCTGGGCCGGAGGAGCCCTACTCTTTGCCCGCAGGCGCTGGCCCTCAGAAACTGGTGCCCTGGCGGTGGCGGTGTCTCTGTTGTACAGGTTGGGCTGTTGCCTTCACTCGGGTCTTGGTTGTTGGGGGATCTACGTCCCCTTCACTGACGGATTCGGCAATTTACGGCGACTCCAAGCCTTGCCGGGGTCCGAGAGGCCCCTGCCCTGGTGCTGACTGTCCTTCGGAACACTGCTCCAGACCACCGGGCACACAGCCTACGGGGTCCTTCCAGGAACTTCCAAACGGTCCCCCTCCAGACAGTCACCGCCGTTGCTGACCTTGCTGACCTGTCCTGCACTTAGCTGGACTCTTCAGGCTTTTCTCTCTCTGTCACCACTCTTGCTTTCCTCCTTTACTCCCTTTCTTTCCTTCACTTTCACTTAGTTGTTTACTTTAGCCCTGTCTGGGCTACTCCTCCACTCCTTCCACTTCCTCCTCCCTGACTAGACTGCTTGGTTCCTCCCGCCTCCAGAGCTGTGATCTCCTTGGTGGGTGGAGCCAACCGCCTGGCCCACCCCCCTGGTGTGAATCATCAGCCTCTGGAGGAAGGCAACAAGGATTTTTGGTTCAGCTTAGATGTGCCTACCTGGGATGTAGGGTGTGGTGGTGTGTGACCTGTGTCCCCTGGCTTGCCCAGGGCGACACATTCCCCCTTAGCAAAATGCAGACCGTCCGCGGGCTGCCGTCCTACACCGGATTTATTTTTCTGTAAAAAGGGGATAACAAGGTAAATCAACAAAAATACATTTTCAATAACTCTTCCCAAAACGGGAGGCACATTTTACTTTAACGTTGCATAACGGTTTACGGTTACGGTTTCCGCTCTCTCCCACCCAAGCAACCTGGCCCTGATGCTGCCCCTAAAACCCAGGCAGCACCCCTTGACCCACAGTCCAGCACACGGTACCCGAGCGGGATCTGTCCTTCCCTCCAGAGGGTAGCCACCGGTTCCTTTGGTGGCTGGGCCCCAGCCTGCTCTGCTGAGGGCCCTCCCTCCAACCTGCCTCTCCGGAGGCGGCATTGCGGAAAACGGTAACGGCAAACAACATATTTACAAGCCACTAACGTTTGTGGGTGCCCTGCAAGTTCACGGGCTTGTCCATGGATAGTTCCCATGCAAAACTTTTAAACGGTCCCCACGGGGACAACGGTGCCGGCTCCGGCCGGTTCAATCACAAGCAATCAGGTAACTTCTTCGGTCATTTTACTTATCATCTTTCAACTTTTAAACAAACAAACAGGTGGTCCCAACGGGGACGGTGCTGCGGGCATCCGCTGCCCTACTCCGGTTGTGCAGGCTCTGGTGCCACTGCCAGGGGAGGGAGGTCTGCGCTCGCTCGGGCCTCCGGGCCCCTCCTTAGTTTGGCGTCCAGCGCAAACCACCCCCGCTCCCCAAAGAACCGAGTGTACTGGACGATATCACCCGGCATCAGATTGCAGCCGGGATGCTCCTCAGGCAGGTGGGCATTCACATCCCGCCGGGCTACAAAAACTTCGGCCTCCAGGCCCGGCTCGTATATGAACCCGTAGCCCCGGCGGACATCAAACCGCCTCACCTGCCCCACGTACAACGGTCCTCGGACACGGGAGGTTGCTTGCCGGAGATGCTCTTTCTCCCGGATCGCTCTGGCCACCAGTTCGGCCTTCTTTCGCTCCCTCTCGGTGATTTCCAGGCCCAGCGGTACCGGCTCCCTATCCCAATACGGCACTGCTGCCAGCGCCGGCGCACGGGTCGGGCCCCGCGGGACATCCTGGACGTTGCCTACTGTCAGGAGGATGGGCGACAGGTCCCGCGGTGTCTTGGCCTTGGGCGCTGCCTTGCAACAACAACCCGGCGCTACCTCAGCCGAGGTGTGGGGGATGGGCCTAGGGGCTTTCCGCTGCTGGGCCTTCGGCTCGGAGCGGGTCATCGGCTCCGGCTCGGGGGATTTTTCAAGGGATGCCTCCGGTTTCTCCTTCGGCGTCTTCCACGGTAACACCTCCGGTGTGCCGCGGGCTCCGGCTACAGGTCGGCCCGCTTGGGCGGGGACGCTGGGTACTGCTACCGGTTGCGGTGGTAGCAGGCCTAGTGGCGGGGTCACGGCCTCCGGGACGGGTGGCGAGGGAGGCAACGGGGGGAGAGGGCTTGGACCGGGCCCCACAGCCGCGATGACCGGCCCTTCAAGGGCATCGGGACGTTGGTCACTCACCCTCCCTTTCTCCGCTTCCTCCTCGCGTCTCCGCACGGTGGCTACAACGTCCGCCATGTCGGCCTCCCACTCCTCCATGAGGAGCTACATCCTGACCTGCAGCCTTTGGTAGAGCTGCGCGGTTCGGATCTCCACCCACGCCGCGGTTCCAGGCGCGGGGGCTACGGTGTCGCGGGACGGCATCCACATGATGGCTTCTTCTTTTGCTTCCAGGAACGGTATGTTTGCAGAGTCCTGGCGTCCCTGCTTTTATAGCCGCAGCTACATGCGGCCAGCCGCCATCGCGTCCCCCTTAGCTCTTTCCGGCCCCTCCTCTCTCGGGGCGGGGTTTTGGCCTTCGCGCCTCTACTGCTCGAGAAGACGCTCGAGCGGGAACTTTTCGCGCCAAAGATGGCGGCTTCTGAAATTTTCCTGCCGGATACCTCCGGCGGTAACAAGGCGCACCTCTACCTGATGGCAGAGCGGTAAGATCCTGTTCGTGACGCCAAGTCGTCACGGGCGGGGAGGAGGGTGTTAGCACACTACGCTCACCCCTTCTGCTCGGGTCCGGCGGCCGCTGCTCAGTGGTGGCTCGAGCTGTAGGCCGGATCCCGGGGATTTCTCGAGTGGCACTCCTCGCCCGTGAGTGAAAGGGGATGGTTGGGTGTGGGGATTGTTTATAGTCCGTGACGCCACCCACGGTTGTGGTGATTTCACCACCGCTGCTCAATACGGGGATCCCGGGGATGGTGATGCGGAGCAGCCAGGTGTTGTGTTGCCCCTCCGTGGGTAGGGGTCGGTGATCCCGGGGCCCGGTGACGGTTTGGGAGGTGCAGGGCCTGGTGGGCGCAGGGACGCGGGGGCAGCGCTGTGCCTTGCGGCACTGTGGTACTCACTCAGCCTGAGACGTTGACACAGTTTGTACGGTAAACCAAACGGCTGGTAAGATGGTCCCACGGACGGCTGCACTTGCTCTCCCAGTAGGTGACGGTGATGTCCCTCTTCCTTGCACCTTGTGTACTTGTTGGTTGCGATGGGTCCCCACCGGTAACCCGCTCCCCGGCTTCAAGCTGGGCCGGAGGAGCCCTACTCTTTGCCCGCAGGCGCTGGCCCTCAGAAACTGGTGCCCTGGCGGTGGCGGTGTCTCTGTTGTACAGGTTGGGCTGTTGCCTTCACTCGGGTCTTGGTTGTTGGGGGATCTACGTCCCCTTCACTGACGGATTCGGCAATTTACGGCGACTCCAAGCCTTGCCGGGGTCCGAGAGGCCCCTGCCCTGGTGCTGACTGTCCTTCGGAACACTGCTCCAGACCACCGGGCACACAGCCTACGGGGTCCTTCCAGGAACTTCCAAACGGTCCCCCTCCAGACAGTCACCGCCGTTGCTGACCTTGCTGACCTGTCCTGCACTTAGCTGGACTCTTCAGGCTTTTCTCTCTCTGTCACCACTCTTGCTTTCCTCCTTTACTCCCTTTCTTTCCTTCACTTTCACTTAGTTGTTTACTTTAGCCCTGTCTGGGCTACTCCTCCACTCCTTCCACTTCCTCCTCCCTGACTAGACTGCTTGGTTCCTCCCGCCTCCAGAGCTGTGATCTCCTTGGTGGGCGGAGCCAACCGCCTGGCCCACCCCCCTGGTGTGAATCATCAGCCTCTGGAGGAAGGCAACAAGGATTTTTGGTTCAGCTTAGATGTGCCTACCTGGGATGTAGGGTGTGGTGGTGTGTGACCTGTGTCCCCTGGCTTGCCCAGGGCGACACACTAGGGTTGGACCCAATGGATGGCCACCTAGGAGTGAAGTCGATCCAGTCCACTAGAAGACAACCAGGGAGGAGAGGTCAGACAGTCAGTAAGTGGAAGTGAAAGGAGATGGACGTAACCGTACTGACGGGAGTGTGTAACAGTGACCTGTCAGACGCAGTCGTGTGGTTGCCAAAGGAGTATGGTGGAGTACTCTCAGAACCATAGTACAGACGGGGTACAGAGCCCTAGGTCAGGCAAACGCTCCAGGCAGACCTGATAAAATCTGCACGGTGATGGGACCATCCAGGACCTCACCGACCGTAAAGTCCGGGGCACCAGCAGTGACAGGAGAACCAGGGACCGGAAAAGAGCGCCGACCCTACAGGGTTCAAACTGCCGCCGTATGGACTAAGACTGAAAGACTACCAGGATCGGACCCCCAGATGCTCCAAGCCACAGGGAACCACCAACCAGAGACAGGTGCAGGGGAAAGAAGCCACGAGGTTACCACACCGGCACTGGGACTAAGGGGACCACTGGTGAGGACCAGCCTTCATCGGGTTGCCAGCAATAACAATGCTGTGAGTAAAGAACCAGTTACACTGCAATCCCTTGTGTGGCCTACCTTCTTTCCACGCCTAACTAGATTACCTACCCCCTGGGGCCCCGACCCTACTTGTGGAGGGTCCAACATCCAGGCTGCCATTAACATCAGCCCAAGCGGTGAGAGACTGTGCAGCGGCGGCTCCATCTACCTAGCTGCAACCCGCAAGTGGTGTCACGACAAAAACTTTATTATTATTCCCTTGTACATAACCCCTTTCAAGCGACCCCCAGGGTCACGGAACCAGGCAACGGCCACCCAGTGACATATACCAGCCATACACCGCCCGGGACCGAGTACCCCATAGACCTGGGATGCGTCATGGACTCTTCTCTTTCCATTTAATCACCATATTTTCCAGGAACTATCACTTTTTTATTTTTAGGTTTATAAAGTTGTATCATGGCTTGTTTTATTTTTTTGCGGTACGAGCTGCAGTTTTTATCATTACAATTTTAGGTTCTATGCGAATTTCTGATCTCATTTTATTCCTTACTTGGAAGGAGAAGTGAATGTAATATGTATTTATTTTTCAGTGTTCTCAATATGGGACAAAAATGATAATATTTTGGACGCATGGTGGTACTAAACATATTTATTCATTTTTTTAGATTTACTTGTAATTTGGTAAAATAATGATTTGGGGTCTTGAATATGTCATTACTTAATCAATTGTAAAATACACTGCAATACTGTAATATTGCAGTGTATTGTAAAAATACTGATCTTTTATGATGTCCAGCCACAGTCTGGGCTTCACAGCTATACAGACATTCAGGGGCGTATATAGAAATCATGGGGCCCCATAGGTAAAGTCTGAATGCCCCCCCCCCCAATAAAAAAAATTACAACAAAATATTAACATAGTAATCAACATACCTGCTACTGGGGGCCGGCACACATTACTGTGGTGACATACACATTACTGCGGGTGGGTTATAGTCAGAAATAACACATACTACATAGTGTTACTGAACAACACCCACCATACCAAGGCCAATAATACATTGCAAAATAATGCCGCCACTCCATGACCAGATATTATCACCACATAGAGTCTGAATATAACCACCATCCTGTTATTGACCAAAGTCCACTGCACCAAGACCAGTGGGTTCACACCGCAAATCCCCAAAAAGTCAGCAATATGTGAACTTGGCTTAAAGTAGGGATGTCCTTCTTTGTGCCCCTCACCCCACACACAATATACATTTTCACATCTGTCTCCCCTATATAATGGTAACAATTATGACGCTCTTCATAGCCTTAGGAACCACAGTAAAACTCTGCACTGCACAGGGATAATACACACACACACACACACAGTGATGGCACAGCACAGGGGCAACACACACACACACACATGTGACGCCCCTGGACTATCAGGTCGTCACAGGGTATTGTACACTCTACCCTCCCGTGCAATATCAACCTTCTCCTTGGTTTAGGGTCCCTAACTGCATGGTGTTGCTGACAACAGCTAATAAAATCCTAGGTACACTCTGCACCATACCCACCAGACACACCAGTGGATGGCCCGAGTGGAATAGGGTCGCCCACTTGGGGGGTTGGTTATGGGGAGGTCAGGAGTGTCAGGAGCAGGAGAGTGAAGTGAGGACGTGAAGGAGAGAGGAGGTCAGGAGCCGGGCTCCTTTGAAGCGACTAGGTAGCAGACGGTGGTCTGGGCCTAGTAGGAGCTGGACTCCCCGTCACAGGGGATCGTGACAAGGGGCACGGATTTGTCGAGGAGGACAGCCCGCTGGCCTTGTACCATCACCGGGCTAGGACCAGGGCACGACGGGGCACGTGGACCCTAGGCCAGGGAGTAGCTTCAGGCAACCTGACAATTTACCCGACGAGAATGGAACCTTCAAGATCCGCTCTCCACCCGCTCCAAAATCGGGGGATAGGACTTTCCACAAAAATGGTCCAGAAAATCCCAAGCGTGAACCCTGAGAGCAAGCTCCCACAGTTAGCCACACTGGGGAGCGGGACGACTAG
Organism: Anomaloglossus baeobatrachus; assembly: GCF_048569485.1. Taxonomy (NCBI): domain Eukaryota; kingdom Metazoa; phylum Chordata; class Amphibia; order Anura; family Aromobatidae; genus Anomaloglossus; species Anomaloglossus baeobatrachus. Next base: position 729,248,426 of record NC_134354.1, read on the forward strand.
TTTTATACTACCGGGCCCAAGAGAAGAGAGAATTTAGTGCCAGGAGGAAGGTCACAGATCACCAAGCAGCACCATCGGGGACAGAACCCAAACTAGCTCCCCTCAGCTCCCCTCCCTGCAGCGGTGTCCAGAACTTTGGTTTATCTGGTTGTTGGTGTCAACTTTATGGACTGAGCGAGTACGCAAGTGACCCCTTGCGATCCCCACGGCACTCCGCAAACACCATCACCGAGTCCCGGGGCATTCCCCCTACAAGTGGAGGGTTCTAACATTCGGCTGCCCCACTCCATCGCCCCCGGGTACTCCCAACTGCAGGGGTGGTACTCCACATTACAACACACCACGGGTGGCATCACAAACTCTAAATACAATCCCCTGTAAATACCCCCTTCATTTGAGTGGCCGCACGACCCTCGGGTCCGGACACCCCTCGAGCCACCGCAGGTCCGGATCCGAGCAGCCCGGCTGCTGACACGGGGGCAGTACACATAAACACACACAGTGATGGCACAGCACACGGGCAACACACACACAGTGATGGCACAGCCCAGGAGCAACACACACACACCTTGTGCAGCCTCAGCTAGCAACACACACACACAGTGGTGGCACAGCCCAGGTGCAACACACACACACACACACACAATGTGCAGCCTCAGCTAGCAACACACACACAGTGATGGCACAGCCCAGGTGCAACACACATACACACACACACACACAGTGATGGCACAGCCCAGGAGCAACACACACACTCACACACACAGTGATAGCACAGCACAGGGACAACACACACACAGTAATGGCACAGCACAGGGGCAACACACACACCTTGATGGCACAGTACAGGGCAGTTTCTTTCTGTAGTGTTACAGACATTTGTACATGATAATACTCACCTGCTCCTGTGCTGTGAGAGATGATGATAGTGGCTCAGGCCTCCCTGCTGCACTTCCTGTGGGTCCTCCTGGCTCCTCCTCCTGTCCTCTGCTTTTTCTTTCTATTCCTTCTGTTCTCTGCTTCTCACTGTTTTTAATGCTCTTTGTTTGCTCTTCTCTCTTTTCTATGATCCCTACTCCTCCTCCACTCTGTTTTCCAGTTCATCTTTGTTTCTCCCGCACTGTACTGAACAAGCTCCGCCTCCTCTCCTGATTGGTTGTTCTTCTCCTGGCATCTCTCACAGCTCTCTGACTGGAAGAGGAAGCTGCCTGGCCACTCCCTCCTCTTCAGCAGAGGCTGCGCTGTGTGCAGTGAGTGTGGGTGAGACTGCATCTCTGTGTTGCTGCTAGCCTGCAGCTATAAAATCTGTGCCGGCACCCAGTGACCTTAATCAGCTGCTTGGTGATGCCCCGGGGGCATGAAAGTGAAAGTGAAAATGCACACACAGCGGGCAGCCGCCTCCAGGGCCCCTCCAGCTCATGGGCTCCGTAGCAGTGGCGGGGTCTGCCTCTATTGACGATATGCCACTGCAGACATGGCAGAAGAACAGCGGGGGTGTAACTGCATCAGAGCCCTAGCGGTAAAGGTAATGTCTAAGGGTATGTGCGTGTACTGCGCCGCGCTCGGCTGCAGCCGAGCCGCTCAGATCCAGGCTCATCGGTGGGTGGCTCGAGCGCCTCCGGACCTGGGGTCATGTTGCTCTGAAAGAATGCTGGCGCTACGTAGAGGGTTGGTAGGTAGGTTTACGGCCAGGGCCGTGGTTTGGGATAAGTTCGTGACGCCACCCACGGGTTGTGGTGAATGTAGACACCACCGCTGCTATTTACTAGGCCCCCGGGGACGGTGTTGCGCAGCCAGGTGTTGATCCCCTCCATGGGTAGGGGGTTGATGGTCCCGAGGCTCGGTTGTGAGGGTGCGGACGGATTGGTGTGGTGCGGTGCGGTGCGCGGCCCGAGGGCAAAGTTGTACTCACTCTGACAGATACACCGGAATCTCTGGTAAACCAAAAAGATGGTGGTCGGTGCCCGCAGCTGGCTGCATCTGGTCTCCCACCCGGTTTGGTGGTCCTCACCTTTCTCTTGCACCTTGTTTTGTAGATGTGGACTGCCTGCGCTTCAGCGACGAGAGTCCGCTCCCCGGCTGTGTGTGTGTCGGGAGAGCCTGTTTGCCCACAGACGCTGGCCCATGGGATCTCTCTGCCTGAGCGGTGGCTTTCTATCCCCCTCGTTGGGCTGTTGTCTTCAGTCGGGAAAGGACCTAAAGTCCAGACCTCAATCAGTGAATTAACTTAGTCCGGTAGATTCGGGACCTCGTTTCAGGGTCTGAGTACCCCCATCTGTGCTCCGGTTTCCAGTCGGTTCCCCGGTTCGGTATCGGCGGGCCACTACCCTGTCCCGGTCCCATACGGTTCCACCAGGCCGTCTTCCCGGCTCCTGCAGGCGGCGACCACTATCTGCCTCTTGGCAAAAGGGTGTCCAGGCTACGACTCAGACCCCTGTCCGATGTTAACTCCTCTCAACTCCTCTCAATTTCACCTCCAAAACTAATCTGCTCTTTTTCCCGCCTCAGGCTATCCGAACTCCTTGGTGGGCATGGCCAACCACCTGGCTCCGCCCCCTGGTGTGAACGTCAAGACCCGAGAGGGGTGACCAAGGTTTTTAGGTTGGCTGCTGTTACCTTTTTAGGGGGACGAGTGTTTGTGCAAGGGCCTGTCTGTGACTACCTGGCTAGTCCAGGGCGTCACATGCGCACGTTGCTTTCTGCCGTGACAAATATTCCGCAGCGTTTTGTCACTGCATGTGTGTTTCAAAACGCAGCCGAAAAGCTGCGTTTTGAAAGCATTGTGCATGCAGAATTCATGCGTTCTGGATGCTTGCTCTGCCATAGACAGTGGGAAAAGCATCCAAAACGCACAAAAGAAGTGACATGTTACTTTTTAGAATGAGTGTTTTGGCAAAAAATTTCAGCAGCCAAAATGCTGTGTTCTAAAACGCAACTTACGCATGGAATGTGCACAATCTTCATAGATTGTGCTGGGGATGCAGGAAGCATGCGTTTACGCTGCAGTGCAAAATGCAGCATAAACGCATTAAAAAACACAACGTGCGCACACAGCCTAAATCCCAGTAGCCAGAGGGACCTCTGCTGATATCACGCCCATGTGACCAGAAAGGGGCGGGACCTCCACGACATTGCTCATACCAAGAAGATACATTATTCTTCTAAGTCCACATTGGCATAGAGTTAATTATAATAGAAGTGGGGATCTGGGGGTAAGACCCCCAGATTGGGGGAACAGGGCCCCCCCCTTGCATGAGTATAGTGGACGGAAGGGAACATCGCCACGCCCACCAAACAAGCCGTCGCGCCGTCACGCCCACTAAGGAAGCCGGTCACGCCCACAGGTCCTTCTACCCACTGGGAATTAGCCACAACCTAGCGGTAAGGAAGCCACTTCTTGAAATTGCGAATTCTGAGGAGCAATTAGACTTCAGAGGGCCCATATATTGTTCTTGAACAAGGCTCCTCTTCTGTCTGTGTCTGCTACAGCAGACACAGGATTCTTCAATAGCCGTTTAGGCATGGGCACCTCAAAATCATGTTGTTGATGGTTAGCAGAAATACCTCAAATTTCCAACCTCTCAAATGCCATTACCATGATTGTCAGCAGTATATAAGAGGTTTAACAGCTATGATCCGAGCTAGCTCATTTGCAGAAGTTAGAATTTGGTGACGGCCAACTGCAAATCTTTTTAGTCTAGGTTATCATTATAGACTTTTGTAAATGTCACAGAATATTTGCGCAGTTGTACTCTAGTACCCTAGTGGGGTACAAAAATTGTGTATCTTTTTTTTTTTTTTAGTTTTTGCATTAGACAATTTACTTACCAAAAGGGTCGTGTGACATTTTATTCTAAAAAAATGCAAAAGAAAAAAAAAAAAAGCCAAAATTTTAGTATTTTTCATTTTTGCTCTGATCCCTCAAGCATTGTGAGCTGTTTTTGATGCATTTGCTGTAAAATTTGCCAAAGTAAAAAGAAAGAAAAGAGAAAAAGTGCTAATAAAAAAAAGCACAAATGAGTAGTTGGGGGCTTTAAGTCTATATATCGTTAACCAAGCTTCTCCAAGGATTAGATGAGGAAACGTGATCACAGCGATAAGCTAAGCACTTCTGCCCCCTCTTCTTAAAAATTGGTTGAGCTCTCAGCGCTCAGACCCCCACTGATCAAAACTTTTGACTGGTCGCTGTGACTTGTCAGAAGTTTTTGGAAAAGAAGCAAAATGCTCCATCAAATGCAGTAATAAAAAGGTTGGTGAGTATAAGACGGGGGCGGGGGGCTTACATTTAAAACATCACTACAGCTGTGAAAAACAAAACGCTGTAGACGCTTTAAAGGGAAGGTGTCGTCAAAAAAAGAAATTTTTCAGTAACTGAAAAAATGTAAAGTATTAATGTTTTAATGTTATGTTTAAATAAAATTAGTTGTTTTAATTGAGAAAAATATTAAAAAAAAAATAAAGTTTGATATATTCCACTCTTAAACACTAGGGGAAGCACCTGCTGAAATCCTACTATAGAAGTACTGTAGAAATATCTAACATTACAGCTGCAGTAAAAGTGGTGGAATCTACTCTCCTGTGTGTGACGTCACCTCCCCTCCTCCCAAAAAGGGTGTTTCCAAAAGGATAAGAGAATGAAGTTTAGGATTACAGTGCGGAGCCATTTTGTTGGTGGCCATTGAGTGATCCTAATATGTCTAAAGTGTCACTAAGGCCAGCTGTATACTGCTCCACTGTATCCCGCGCCGTACTGTAATCTAATGCTCCCACACTGCCTACTGACTGTTTCCTAATGCCCTACACTGCCTACTGACTGCTTCCCAATGCCCCACACTGCCTACTGACTTTCCCAATGTCCCCACACTGCCTACTGACTGTTTCCCAATGCCCCACACTGCCTACTGACTGTTTCCCAATGCCTCGCTCAGCTCGCTGACTGTATCCCAATGCCGCATGTGAGTCGCCCACCACAGCGCTGCAGCGGTCGCCTGCAGGACACTGCAGGGATTTCTCATTAGAGACCTTTCTGGCCACAGGTATGTCAAGTTAACTTTTATAGGAGTCGCGACGCCACTCTCGGTTTTGCGGTCAGGATGAGGGGTGACCGCCAGTACAGTTTAACAAGCGTCTGGGTTTGATGGTGTCTGCAGTCCGATGGTATAGCCTCCCGAGAGTGAGGCTGGCCCCAGGGGCTCTGGTGTAAGTGTGTAGTACAACAGGTCACAGAGTAATTCAGACAGAGTCCAGAAATGTCTTTCAACTTGTTTACTCACTTTTAGTTGGTTGGTGAAATGCCCGGGCGATGCTGAGATTATATCAGGTGGAACCAGGAATTCCTGCAGGCCGTTCTGAGGGTAGCTATTAACTCGCCTTCCTTGCACTTCTTTTGTTTGGGATGACCCCTCACTTGCAGTATCGTGGGATTCATCCAGGGAAAGTTGCTACTGCCTCTCCTTCCCTTTCTGGCTCGTTTGTCGTCAGCGCGAACCAGGTGAGATGGCTTCTGGCCCTATCTCCTTATGGGTCCCCCTGTTGCTGCTGAGGCTTGAGCTCTGTGTCTTTGGTGTGGAACCTCTAGTCCCCTCACCGGCAGGTTTAGCAGATCAGTAAACTAATGTCTCGCTCTAGGGACCTGTTCCCTGTGCATGCATAGTTACCAGCAATCCCCGTACTCGACTGCCTCTCTTCCGGTGTCTTTCAGGCTGACTTTCTGGTCACTGTACTCCCCCGCTAACAGCTACCACACCTGCAGGGTCTGACTAGCGTGGCTGTATGTCAGCTCCCTTCAGCAACTTCTGTACACTCTGCTCTAGACTGGCTTGCTCCTCCTCCTTTTCCTGTCTGTCACTGCATCTAGCTTCCAGCCCCTCCCCTGCACCCCTTGCTGAGAATTGAAAGTTAACATCTTCAGAGGCTACCCAAGGGTCCCTTCTAATGGTGTGGGAGAGATCTGGTCACTATGTGTCTGTGTGTACACACCTCATTCTGGCCTTTTGGATTACCTGGAAGCACTGTCGCAGCTTAGGTGCAGTACTCTGTGGTGCCTGACCAGGTCAGGGGCGCAACACATGCACTCACCACAGACCTGCGCCTCTGCAGCCTGTCTTGTCAGACATCACAGTATGAGCAGCGGAGGCCAGAGGTGAGCACACGTTGGGAGGGGAGTCCGCAGCAAAGTGCGGGGGAAGGGGGTCCGCAGCAGAGTGTGGAGGGTGTCGCGGCAGAGTGCGGGGGGGTGAACGGCAGAGTGGTGAGCAGCGCTCCAGGATCAGTAACGGTGCAATCACCGTTGCCCAGCGCCGGTACTCACCTCATCTATCCCGGCGGGTGACAGGGGAAAAGTGCACACACTGTGTGCTCCCCAAAGATGGCGCTGATCTCCTCCCTTCTGACCACTGTCCTCTATGCCCAGAGGGCTGCCATAAAGGAGGTGAGTAAGGGTATGTGTGCACGCTGCGTTCTGTCAAGTGCAAAAAAAACGCACCCTCTGGCAGACTGGACAACTGTTAACACTGCGTTTGTCAAAAAAATGCATCCAAAACGCATGCATTTCAGATGCATTTTGTATGCTTTCACATGCGTTTTGGATGCATTTTTGACCGTGCGGTCCCACGGCAATTCAGCTCTGCTACATGCTCGCTGACAGCAGACACAGACAGAGTCGCACGATGAGAATGAACTTCACCCGACTTCATTGTCATCGCGCGTCTCTCTCTGTGTCGGTGGCCTGATTTGCTATCACAGGTGAAGAACTCACCAGTGACCGCAAATCTCCTGAGTGGACTGAAGTGAGCCACGTGATCAGCGGTGCCGTCACTCAGGTTACCCGCAGCCAGCTGGAGTCCTCCACCTGAGATCGGTGGCCGCGGGTAACCTGAGTGACGTCACCGCTGATAGCGCGACTCACTTCACTTGCTCCGTGCAGCTGACAGAGAGCGGTCATGGTCTCTGGCCGCTCTCAGTCAGCTTCTGATGTAGCAAAGCTGAAAGCGTCGTGGGACTTTGTGTGGATTACGTCAGACCTGGATGGGTGTTTGGGGGTTAATAAAGTGGTGAAAGAGAGTGTTTTTTTGTCTTCTATTCCAAGTAAAGGATTTTTTGGGTGTATGTGTTTATTTTCTTTAACGTACAGGTTAATCATGGAAAGTATCTCAGGGAGACGCCCACCATGATTAACATAGGACTTAGTGGCAGCTATGGGCTGCCATTAACTCCTTATTACCCCGATTGCCACCGCACCAGGGCAATTCGGGATGAGCTGGGTAGAGTCCTCGGACTGTCGCATCTAATGAATATGGGGCATTTCCGAGTGGCTGCTGGCTGATATTTTTAGGCTGGGGTGGGCTCCCTATAACATGGGTCTCCCCATCCTGAGAATACCAGCCTTCAGCCGTGTGGCTTTATCAAAATTGGGGGGGACCGCACGCCATTTTTTTTTAATTATTTATTTATTAATTTTTTTTTTGCATGATATAGACCCGCCCACCGGCGGCTGTGATTAGTTGCAGTGAGCAGGGAATACGAGATGGAATAATGAGCGGCCGGCATTTTCAAAAGAGGAAAACCTGCCAGAGCTTTGTGACAGCCGTGCAGCGCTGCAACGGTGATCGGTGTGTATGAAAGAGAGAGGGAGAGAGACCGACCAACCAACTGACAGAGAAAGAGAGAGACCGTCCTACAGACAGAGAGAGATTGACCAACATCGACAGAGAGAGACCGAAAGACCTGCGTTTTGTTTGTCAAAAAAGCATGCAGAACGCAACAAAAATGACACACCTCATTCATTTCAATGGATGCAAAATGCAACCAAAATGCACAAAAGAAGTGACATGCTGCTTTTTCAAACGCATCGATTTTGTCAAATATTTGTCATCCAAAACGCTGCGATTAAAAAAGCAATGTGCGCATGGAATTTGCCGACTTCTTATAGACTTTTCTGGGGAAGCAGAATGCATGCATTTACACTGCTGTGTTAAACGCTGCGTAAACGCGGGAAAAAACGCAGCATGCGCACATAGCCTAACTGTTGTTACAAACACCAAATCCAAGATGGCAGCCCCCTGTGCTTCAGTAAAACTAGAATTAAATAAAAACTAAATAAACAGTGAATTTAATTTGGTATTAAAAATACTTGATTTCATAATCACTATTATTAATACAAAAATAAAAAACCGCGAAAACCTTCCTTTAACAGATTTTTATTATAGTGCATTTCACATGTTGTCCAGTAGGTGTCCCCCTTTATTCTCTTTTGTGAATTGTCATACCCATAAATACTATTGCATTATACTGGAGTAACAGCAGATAGACACTGACAGAAGTTGACTCTCTTGCAGCACAGATCAGACATTGAGACTGGGGTCACATTAGCGAGTAAATTTTAATTCGATCGCCCCTAAGATTTTGTTTTTCCAAACTAAATAGCCACAAGCTTGATGACCTGTCTTGATACTGTAGTTTATCCATCTCCTAATAACCTTGGTTTCTTTTCTCTGCACTAGTTCAGTTATTTAATTCTTATAAACTGTGTTACCTTGATTACAGATGCTAGGTGTAAACAGCATCTGAGATCAATAGCAAGGAGTTGGCCATACGTACTAACAGGTTGGTGTGACCACATCTAGACAGCTTTACTGAGCTTGGAAATAATGCTGGCAGTAGCATGGGAGTCAATAGTAGCTGAACAGATGACATACCCCTGATTGGAAGTGAGCCTAGTGAAGTAGACAAAATATATCATCACTGAAACATATTGGGATGATACCCATGATTGGAATACAAACTTTGAAGTCTACAACTTATTTATAAGAGGCAGGCTTAACAAGAGGGGAGGAGGTATTGCATTGTATGTTAGGAAAGCATATATCGCCACAGAAATTCAAGCTTCAGGGAATGATAGCCCTGTATAAACTGATTGGGTAAAAATCAAGGAATGAAGAATAGAAAGGACGCTATCGTAGTTGTTTACTATAGGCCATTTGGACAGACTGAAGATGTTCATAAACTCTTTTAACATCAGATGTCTTTGTTCTCAAAAACGTACGACATAGTGATCATGGGAGATTTTAACTATCCAGATATTTGTTGGGAATCTCTCTTAGGCTACTTTCACACATCCGGTTTGAGCCGTGCGGCTCAATCCGGCTGTGAAACCTATGCAACGGATGCGGCGAAAACACCGCATCCTTTGCATAAGTTTTTACATGCGGTCGGTCCGTTTTTTTCCGGTTGCGGCACGCTACTGAGCATGCGCAGTGGAAAAAAACGCATGCGGCGGCTGGATGCGTTTTTTTCCGCATCGCGCCGCATCCGGCATCCATAGGCATGCATTGAAAATGCGCTGCAGCGGCCGGATGCGGCGCGATGCGGTTTTTTTGCCGGAGCAAAAAACGTTGCAGGGAACATTCTATCCGGCCGCCGCATCGGCTAAATCTGCCGCATGCGGCAAAAACCGGACCGAACGCAAGTCCCTGCGGCACAATACGGCACTAATGTAAGTCTATGCAAAAAAAAACGCAACCGGCGTTACAAAAGACAGTTGCGGTTTTTCTGCAGAACGCCGTATTGTGCCGCAGAGCAAAATCCGGATGTGTGAAAGTAGCCTTAGGCAAAAGTCTGGGTCTAGAAAATTCTTAGCTTCTCTTGCTAACAACGTTTTCTTTCAAATGAGTAGAGAGAATAAGAGAATCTGCCATCTTGGACCTAATTCTTACCAACAGGGAGGACATTATTGAGGAAGTAAAGGTGGTTGCGGAAATAGGAGACAGTGATCACGCTATCCTAAAATTTTGGAGTACAAGAGGAGGAAGACCTGCGAGGACTCAGACTTTATGGTTGGACTTCAGAAAGTTAGATTTTAATGGACTTCGAAAGAGGGTAAGAAAGGTCCAATGACTGGATTTTCTAAACGACAGAAATGTCCAAGAAGGATGGCAGATTTTACTAAATGAAGTTCTCTCTGCACAATCAATGACAATGCCTAAAAGAAGGAAAAATTGGAAACATTTGAAGATACCAGGATGGATGAACACAGAACTTAAACACTTGCTAAAAAGGAAAAAACAAATATCAAATGGAAAGAGGGGGGCATATCTAAAGAATATAATGCTGTCTGAAGGGATAGCAGGGCAAGAGTTAGAAGATCTAAAGCCAGTAATGAAGTGAGGATTGCAAAGGAGACCAAAAGCAATTAAAAAGATGTTGGGGTACTGTCAGAAGCAAAGGAAAAGTCTAGGATGTTATAGGATTTTTACAGGATGAAAAGGGTGAAGTGGTCAAAAATTTTATTGGGAAAGTGGAACTTTTAAATTCCTATATTATATCTGTGTTCTCTAAGAAACCAAATGTATCATCAACTCATACTGTACTATCCAAGGAATAAAAGAATCCACACTATATATATATATATATATATATATATATATATATATATATATATATATATATATATATATATATATATATATATATATATATATATATATATATATATATATATATATATATATATTAAAAAAAAAAAATTACCTTCTCACCCCCTGTGGGTGGTTATTTGTCCTTCCTCATTCTCGGGTCCTCTACCAGAGGCCTGGGAGTTTGAGGGTTCTGTGCAGGATCTTAGTTGTTCCCAGCACTGCGCTTTTCTGGACAGAGAGCTCAGGAGTTGCTCCTGGAATCTGTTGCAGCCATTTTCCAACTTATGGGTCGCTGCTCCAAGAGCTCCTATCACCACTGGAATCACTGTTACCTTCACCTTCCACATCTTCTCCAGTTGTTCTTTAAGGCCCTGGTATTTCTCCAGCTTCTCATATTCCTTCTTTCTGATGTTACTGTCATTAGGCACTGCCACATCTATTATCATTGCTGTCTTCTGACCCTTGTCTACTATCACAATATCTGCTTGGTTAGCTACCACTTGCTTATGTCTGAATCTTGAAGTCCCACAGGATTTTAGCCCTTTCATTCTCCACCACTTTTTCTGGGGTCTCCCACCTGGACGTAGGGGGACGTAGCCCATACACTGTACAGATATTCCTGTATACAATGATTTTATACAGGAATATATATATATATATATATATATATATATATATATATATATATATATATAACATCCTTGGGCACTGAAAGAGATAGCAGAACCACTAGCCAGAATCTTTGAAAATTCCTGGAGAAAAGGAGAAATCCCAGGAGATTGGAGAAGGGCAAAGGTTGCCTCTAACTTCAGAAAAGGAAATAAGATGGAGACAGAAAATTACCAACCAGTGAGCCTTACTTCTATAAAAGGAAAGACCTTTGAAAAAATTGTAGCATGTAAGTACTTGGATAAAAATACAGTAATAAACCAGAGACAGCATGAGTTTGTAGAGTAATGCCAGACTAATCTAATTTCCTTTTATGATGGAGTCACTGACTGGGTAGATCAGGGAATGCGTTAGATATAGTAAATCTTGACTTCAGCAAAGCATTTAATAAAGTATATCATACTATCCTTATTGAAAAAAATGACCAAGTATGGGATTGACAAGTTTACAGTTAGGTGGATTCATAACTGGCTCAGTGATCATACTCAGAGAGTGGTAATAAATGGATGCATATCCAATTGGAAGAGTGTTTCAAATGATCAAAGATCAGTCCTGGCTCAGTGTTGCTCAACATTTTTATAAATGATCTAGATAAGAGAACTGTAGGTAAACTAATTAAATTTACAGAGAATGCAAAGCTAGGAGGGATAGCTAACACTAGAGAAGACATGGAAAGGATTCAGAAGGATCAAGATAAGCTGGAACAGTAGGCAGTAACTAATAGAATAGTATTTAACAGGCAGAAATACAAAATTCTATATCTGGGCAAGAAAAACTAAAAGAATATCTACAGAATGGGAGGACCAAAACTAAGCAACAGCACATGTGAAAAAGACTTGGGAATACTAATAGCTCACAGACTGCACATGAGTCAGGAGTGTGATGCAGCAGCAAAAAAGACAAACACACGTCTGTGATGTATTAAGAGAAGCATACAGTCTAGATCACATGAAGTAATTCTTCCCTTCTACTCATGTTTGGTCAGACCTCATCTGGAATACTGTGTCCAGTTCTGGGCAGCACATTTTAAAAAAAGACATTGAAAAACTAAAGTTCAGAGAAGAGCTACCAGTATGGTGAGCGGACTGCAAACTATATCCAGTGAAAAATGGTTAAAAAATCTGGGAATAATTAGCTTGCAAAAAAGAAGACTTATAGGAGATTCAACACTAGAAGTCCCAGAGAGGGGTCATTTAACATTTCTACCTTTGGAACCCAGAGACGGGTCGAATGACCTGAAGAATTTTAGCTAACGTCCTATAATCACCGTCTTTTGTTCTGTAATTAAGGCCATTACTGTCGCACCACAGGAGGTTGTTTTCCATTGAGTAAAGCTGGGTTCACACATAGCGACAACGACGTCGCTGTTACGTCACCATTTTCTGTGACGCAACAGCGACCTAGTAAGTCGCTGTTATGATCGCTGCTTAGCTGTCAAACACAGCAGACGCAGCAGCGAATCATAACGAAACGCGTCGCTGTGGAAGCCATGCTGTACTTGGTAACTAAGGTAAATATCGGGTAACCATTACCAGATATTTACCTTGGTTACCAGCGCACATGCTTAGCGCTGGCTCCCTGCTCTCCTAGCCAGGGTACACATCGGGTTAATTACCCGATGTGTACTTCGGCTCCGGCTACGTGTGCAGGGAGCCAGTGGTGTGCTCTCACGCTGCCAGTACCGGCTCCCTGCTCACATAGCTGGAGTACACATCGGGTAATTAACCCGATGTGTACTCTGGCTAGGAGTGCAGGGAGCAGGGAGCCGGCAGCACTGGCAGCGTTAGAGCGTCGGTGCTAGTAACTAATGTAAATATCGTGTAACCAAGGAAAGGGGTTCTTGGTTACAGCTTACCACAGGCTGCCAGAAGCCGGCTCCTGCTCCCTGCTCGCTTCAGTTCGTCGCTCTCTCGCTGTCACACACAGCGATGCGTGATTCACAGCGGGAGAGCGACGACCAAAAAATGAAGCAGGACATTAAGCAACGAGCGGCGACTTCACAGCAGGGGCCAGCTCATTGCTGGATGTCACACACAGCGAAAATGGTGACGTAGCAGTGACGTCGTTGTCGCCGTCGCTGTGTGTGACACCACCTTTAGTTTCTAGTTTGTTCTATTCAGTTTATTGTATGTCATTTGACACTCTTTCGGGACTTCAGGGGGAGTTCGAAATTTCTGGGACTTCTAGTGTTAATAGCTGTCTACAAATATCTGAAGAGATGTCACAGTGTAGAGGCAACATCCTTTTTTTCATTTGCACATAGAAAATGTCACGAAGTGACTGTAGGAAAGTGAGAGGCAGGGGCTCCTATGCTGTCCATCAAGCTAGGGTTCCCTAGGCTTATCATAACCTCCGGGTTACCACTAAACTTGGAGATGCCTGAGTCTTCTGCCTGGCTATGCTCCTGACCAAAACTAATCTGATTCACCCCTCTCACCAGAAAAGGAAGCAGCAGGAGTGAGATGTAAACACAAATAAAGACAGATTGGGAAAAATCAAGATTCTGACACCCTGCAAACTCACAGAACAAACAATGAGAGACTCAGGAGAAAAGCAAGAGCAGAAAGGTAGCAAAACCAAAACAACAGCAAGGGTTATCTCCACAATCACACACAGCAACAAGTACTACAATCACCAGTTAGTTTGGATCACAACACTTCACCAGACCAGCTTAGGTAAATTATAGCTGGCATAGAAGGAAGGATCTAGGCAGCATATACTGTATAGGAGGGGAGTAGATGTGATTGGCTCCCCTTACAAAATGTGATGAAAGAAGACTAACAAGCAGACCAGCAGAGATGAACTCTTGCTAGCCTGCCTATAAACTACCAATCTGTTGGTCGACACACAAGCCTGCCTGCGCTGATCACAGACATCAGAGAAGTTATTGAGGAGGAAACAAATAGAGTCCAGAGAACAGGTGAAGATTTCATTAAAAATCAATAACTTTTATTTCCATCTTAAACTAGTAAAAACACATGGAGTATTAAACTGGCAGAATAGAAAAGTGGTCTATAAAGACTACGTGTTTTGGATTATGCATTCTTGGTCATTATTAAAAGATTTGAGGAAACTGTGGACAATGCTACTGAATAACCAATCAAGTAATCACTATCAGAGGAGTTTGTCTGATTGCCTGGGAAACCCGGTATGGATTATTGCAAGGGATGAAGGCCAGGCTTGGGTCTTGTGACAGGACAAGTGGATAACTGAAACATTACCAAGTTTTAACTTTTCCAAAGGGAAGATATTGCAAAAACTGACTGTGTAGTCATGATCCACGGTCCTTAAATATGGATTTGCCCTTCTTAATAAAGGTCTGTCACCAGATTTTACAACAAGCTACATATATTAGTAAATATTTTGTCACGATTCACCTTTGGCTCTGCTCCTTGCAGAGCCATTAGGTTTTGTCTATTGCTCAGTTGTTTGTATTCCCCGAGTTCTTGCCAGTGGGCGAGGCTTGTTTGGTACCTCATTCCGGTAATCGCCTTGCCTTACCTGGGGGTTGTTTCCACTGGTACTTCGCCAGTGATAGTTCCTGCTCTGCAGTGTGCGCTCCTGGTTCCCGTGAGTTCGTTCTGATCCTTGTCCCGCTACCCCGACTCCTCCCCTTGTCCCTCGCTCCATCCATCTTGTCTGTGCTCCCTGACCCTCCGTTTGTCTGGTTCCCCCAATCCCGCTTCCCCCTTTTGTACTTACGTTCCCCATCGGCTTCTGATCTTGGATTGCTCTCTGACTAGGGTTCTGCTCCCCATCTGTAAATGATGTTCCCTCCCGGCTACCAACCTTAGGCTTCCATGTGACTTTGGCTATTCTTCCTCATTGCACTGACGTGACCTCCCGGCTCTGACTCTCGGCGTATATGATCATTTTCAGACCTCTCCATCTAGATACTGGTGACATCCAGTGGGGAGATGCCGCATTTCACCTAGGAGCATTATATCTCTCCTGTGTACCTGCACCCCCTGGTGGTAGCATTACATATATATCTTTTAGCTCATGAAAATGATGTACTTATTTTGAAAATCCATGTCAGAATGGCTGTATAATCCTTATATTGAATAGCTATTTTTTTTTTATTCCCAATAGAAAACAGTACTATATTTTTGGAGATGAATCACTGATTTGTAAATTTATACTGGTTTCAAGTCAGGCAGACTCGGCATCTGGGAAGCTAAATGCAGACGTCTCCGACCTAAAGCTGTCTAACTTCTAAATGGCCCATTACACGCGTTGATTTATCGTGCATTCGCATGAGTGATCGCACCCGCCCCCATTGTTTGTGCATTACGGGCAATTTGTTGCCCATGTCGCACAAAGTCGGTAACCCCCGTCACACGTATTTACCTCCCGAACGACCTCGCTGTGGGAGGCGAACATCCACTTCCTGAAGGGGGAGGGACGTTCGGCGTCACAGCGACGTCACACAGCGGCCTCCCAATAGAAGCGGAGAGGTGGAGATGAGTGGGACGTAACATCCCGCCCACCTCCTTACTTCCGCATTGCCGGCGGCCGCAGGTAAGCTGCAGTTCATCGTTCCCAGGGTGTCATACAGAGCGATGTGTGCTGCCTCGGGAACAATGAACAACCGGCGCGCAGAAGGACGATCGATTTTTTGAAAATGAGCGACGTGTCAACGAGCAACGATAAGGTGAGTATTTTTGCTCGTTCACAGTCGCTCGTAGCTGTGACACGCTACGATATGTCAAACGATACCGGATGTGCGTCACTAACGACGTGACCCCGACGACATATCGTTAGGTATATCATAGCGTGTAACGGGGCCTTTAGTTGAGAAGATGTGCACAGGTCTAAAGGTGGCTTTACACGCTACGATATTGTTAATGTTTTATCGTCGGGGTCACGTTGTTAGTGACGCACATCCGGCGTCATTAACGATATCGCAGCGTGTGACACTTACCAGCGACCTTAAGCGACCTCAACAATGGTGAAAATCGTTCACCATGGAGAGGTTGTCCCAAACTCAAAAATCGGTAAGGGTTGTTTATCCATGTTGTTCATCGTTCATGCGGCAGCACACATCGCTATGTGTGACACCGCAGGAGCGAGGAACGTCTCCTTACCTGCCGCCGGCCGCAATGCGGAAGGCAGAAGGTGGGCGGGATGTTATGTCCCGCTCATCTCCGCCCCTCCATTTTGATTGGCCGGCCGCTTAGTGACGTTGAGGTGACGTCGCGGTGACGCTGAACGCCCCTCCCCCTTAAGGGACGGATTGTTCGGCAGTCACAGCGACGCCGCCGACCAGGTAAGTGCGTGTGACGCTGCTGTAGCGATAATGTTCGCAGCGGCAGCGATCACACGATAACACATGGGCGACGGGGGTGGGTACTTACACGCTCGATATCGCTAGAAATTGCTAGCAATATCGTAGCGTGTAAAGCCACCTTAAGTACAAGTTTCTGTGCTGTTCATTGATATATTTGTATAATTGATTTTTTTTTTTTAATTCTTTACTAAAAGAAACAACATGCACATATTTTATATATGTGGAAAAGTACCTTAGAGTATGGGCACATGATATCTTTTTCAGGCAGAGTTTTTCAAGAGAAGGACATGAGTATTGTTTTTCTCCTGAAGTGTCTTATTTTGAGTTTGTTTTTCTACAAAGTTGAGGCTTTTTTGAGGCTTTCTCCTTTGGGGTGTTTTGCTGTTTTTGGGGGGAATGTTTAGTGGAAGTATTTTTAACGGTATTTAACAATGAAGAAACCACTAGTGATCTTTCAAGTAAAAACATTGACAAAATTCTTAAAAAGGCGCCGTCCCATTGACTTGTATTGTGACGTATGGAGCGTATTCATAGCAGATAATGAATGAAGAATTGTCAGGTCACTGATTTTAACCACTTGGCATTTTTGGAAACCTGAAGCAGTTAAAGTACGCTCAAAAGAGGGATCTATGAGGAACAAGTCATTTTTTCATAAAAATGCATAGAAAAATACATTCTTTTGACCATTTTCTCAAGGGTGTTTTCGAGTGGACTCACCTGAAAATGATATTATGTTCATAAATCCTTTATAGGGTTTCTTTTTTAACTGAAAGTTTACATTCTATATACTGATACTTAACCCCAGATACTGTGCATTGTACATTTACAATGCTGCCCTCAGGTGGTTATTCTGATTCAGGGCCAGTGTCAGCAACCAGCACACCCGGGCAAGTGCCGGGGCCCTGAACAAACGGGAGCCCACTCGCTGTCGGGGATACCTTCATCGCTGTTTTCCCTGTCGCTCTGTGTACTCTCTCCTCCCATGCACTGTCTCTCTGCACTATGTGATGAGCACAGCGTCCTGAGTGCTTCTGGCTTATGAATAGTAATAAGCCGGGAGCAGAGGCCAGTGACGACACCTGTGGTCAGCAGCACTGATCCTATGCCTGTTACTTACTATAGTTTACTCCATCTTATACTACTTAACACTTCTATACTTTACACATCAGTAATACCATATTTCCTGTAATAAAATATCTTATATAAAACATGTTATATTGCTATACATTACCATTACATTCTATATACTAAAAGACCAGTCAGGATAGGGTTTAGAGCAGACTACTAAAATGCAATACACTTAAAAGGTACAGTTACATTTATATGAACACTATAACTTCGACTGCTGTGCTGCTCTGGCTCTGCTACATCGCCTCACCATTATAGCTTTAACATCAAGCACAATTATATCACAGTACTGTACATAGTTGTATATTGATAACAACCAATAATGGTATAAACGTATCTGAAGAAGGGGCTGCAATTTTTCACATGCAGTGTCAGGAACATTAAAGGAATTTGTCATCATAAATGATAATATATTTTTAATAAAAAAAAGCTTGGTGATTTACATGACATGCCTTTGCTGTTGGAAGATATTGAAGGAATATCATGCTGAATTTTATTATAGCTTTTTTTATTATTTCTAACTTTTTATTAAGATACCTTAGATTCATTTGAGAAGGAATTTTCCAAACTTTTTTTTTCTCTAAAAATAAAATGATCATCAAAGCAGCAGCAGATCCTCTACATTCCAGTCCAAATCAAAGTGCAGGTGCTATTTCTGGAGCTGCCATTTCTACTTCTGATGGCAGAGCGCCGGACGACTTTACAGCCAAAAGATATAAAGCATTTTCTCTGGATTTTGAATATTTATTGAAATCTACTTAATTTATGACTTTCATTAAGTTGCCTGCTCAGTTGGATTGATATTTTTCTGTACAGAAATGTTATTATATGTTATATAGTTACAGTTAATTAAAAAAAATTGAATGAATGAGTAGATATATATATATATATATATATATATATATATATATATATATACTAGCTGTACTACCCGGCTTCGCCCGGGTTAATAACTGCTGTTAACAAAATAGAATGTATTAACAAAAATGTATTCTGCACACAAAAACCACAAAACAAATAGATAGAAATGTAATTATTAAATTGTTGCCTATATTAACCAATCAGAGCTCAGATTAATTAACTGTAGCAAAATAGAAGCTAAGCTGTGATTGGTTGCTATTGGCAGCCTGATAACTCTCCAGGCAACAGAAAGCCCTCCCCCTGACAGTATGTATTAGCTCACACATACACATATAGACAGGTCATGTGACTGACAGCTGCCGTATTTCCTATGTGGTACATTTGTTGTTCTTGTAGTTTGGCTGCTTATTAATCAGATTTTTATTTTTGAAGGATAATACCAGACTTGTGTGTGTTTAGGGCGATTATGTGTCGAGGTTGGTGTGTGTGTGGTGAAATGTGTGCTGAGGGTGGTATATGTGTTCAAGCACGTGGTAGTGTGTGGCGCATTTTGTGTGTGTGTTCATATCCCCGAGTGTGGTGAGTATCCCATGTCGGGGCCCCACCTTAGCAACTGTACGGTATATACTCTTTGGCGCCATCGCTCTTATTCTTTAAGTCCCCCTTGTTCACATCTGGCAGCTGTCAATTTGCCCCCAACACTTTTCGTTTCACTTTTTCCCCATTATGTAGATAGGGGCAAAATTGATTGGTAAATTGAAACGCGCAAGGTTAAAATTTCGCCTCACAACATAGCACCCGGCGCTGCCCGGGATAGTAACTGTCTCTCTGTTTCTCTCCCATTCTCTGTCTGTCTCCCCCTCTGTATATATCTCTCTGTCTCTCTCTCTATCTCTTTGTCTGTCTGTCTCTTTGTCTCTGTCTATTTCCCTGTCTGTCTATCTATCTCTTTCCCTGTCTGTCTATCTATCTGTGTCACTTTCCCTGTCTGTCTCTTTCCCGGTCTGTCTCTTTCCCTGTCTGTCTCTTTCCCTGTCTGTCTCTTTCCCTCTCTTTCCCTGTCTGTCTCTTTCACTGTCTGCCTCTTTCCCCCTCTTTCCCTGTCTGTCTATATCCCTGTGTCTGTCTTTTTGTCTGTCTCTTTACCTGTCTGTGTCTGTCTCTTAACCTGTCTCTCGCTTTCCATCTCTTTCCCTGTCTGTCTCTTTCCCTGTCAGTCTGTCTCTTTGTCTGTGTCTGTCTCTTTGTGTCTGTCTCTTACCCTGTCCATGTCTGTTTCTTAGCCTGTCTGTGTCTGCTTCTATCCCTGTCTGTGTCTGTCTATTGGCTGTATTGTGACACGCCAACATTCCATATAAGGGCGTGGCTGCGCATTCTTCTGAAGTTCTGGCTGCACTGTGGCGCCCAGCTCCATTCGCTTTAATGGAGGCAGGTTTTTTGGTGAATAACTGTAAAGCGCGGGGGTTAAAATTTCCCCTCAAAACATAACCTATGACGCTCCAGAAGTGTGAGTGTGCAAAATTTTGTGGCTGTAGCTGCGACGGTGCAGATGCCAATCCCAGACATACACACACACATACACACATTCAGCTTTATATATTAGATATATATATGTATATATATATATATATATATATATATATATATATATATATATATATATATATATATATATATATATATATATATATATATATATATATATATATATATATATATATATATATATATATATATATATATACACACACTAGCTGTAGTACCTGGGCGTTGCCCGGGATAGCAACTGTCTCTCTGTCTCCCATCTTCGTCTGTTTGTGACTGTCTGTCTGTCTCTGTCCGTCTGTCTCCCATCTTCATCTGTTTGTGACTGTCTGTCTCTGTCCGTCTGTCTCTGTCTGTTTGTATATCTCTGTCTGTCTGTCTGTCTATCTGTCTGTCTCTGTCTGTCTCGGTGTCTGTCTGTGTGTTTCTGTCTCTGTGTGTCTGTTTCTGTCTGTCTCTGTCTGTGTCTGTCTGTCTGTCTCTGTCCGTCTGTCTGTGTCTTTTTGTCTGTCTCTGTCCATCTGTCTCTGTCTGTTTGTATATCTCTGTCTGTCTGTCTATCTGTCTGTCTCTGTCTGTCTCGGTGTCTGTCTGTATGTTTCTGTCTGTGTGTGTCTGTTTCTGTCTGTCTGTCTGTCTGTCTCTGTCTGTCTGTCTGTGTCTTTTTGTCTGTCTCTGTCCGTCTGTCTCTGTCTGTTTCTGTCTGTCTCTGTGTGTCTATCACTGTGTCTGTTTCTGTCTCTTTCTGTCTGTGTGTCTATCTCTCTCTGTCTGTCTCTCTGTCTGTCTCTGTGTGTCTGTTTGTCTGTCTGTCCCTTTCTCTGTCTGTCTGTGTGTCTGTCTCTATCCATGTGTGTCTCTCTCTATCCATGTCTGTCTGTCTGTGTCTATCTCTCTATCTGTCTGTGTCTCTCTGTCTGTCTCTGTATCAGTCTCTCTGTCTGTCTCTCTCTCTATCTCTGTGTCTGTCTGTCAGTCTCTTTCCCAGTTTGTCTCTTTTCCCATCTGTCTCTTTCCCTGTCTGTCTCTTTCCTCGTGTGTCTCTTTCCTCGTCTGTGTCGTTCCCCGTCTGTCTCTTTCCCCATCTGTCTCTTTCCTTATCTTTTTCCTTGTCTCTGTCTCTTTCCCTGTTTTTCCCTCTTTCCCTGTCTCTTACCCTGTCTCTTTCCTTGTCTCTGTCTCTTTCCTTGTCTCTTTCCTTGTCTCTTTCCTTGTCTCTTTCCTTGTCTCTTTCCTTGTATCTCTTTCCCTGTCTGTCTCTGTCTGTCTCTGTTTCTTTTCCTGTCTGCATGTCTCTTTCCCTGTCTCTTTCCCTGTCTGTCTGCATCTGTCTGCCTCCGTCTGTCTCTTTGACTGTCTATCTCTCTCTCTGTCTGTTTCCCTGTCTCCCTCTCCTCTCTTTCCCTGTCTCCCTCTCTCTGTCTTTCTCTGTCTGTTTGTCTCTGCCTCTGTCTGTCTCTCTCTATCCGTCTCCCCACCCACATCTTATTACCTCACACATAAGCTTCTTATACTAACAGTTTAATTGAGGCAGGTTTTTTTAGCAAATAACTGTAAAGCGCAGGGTTAAATTTTCCCCTCAAAACATAGTCTATGATGTTCCCTGAGTCATACACAGGCGGTACGGTGGCTCAGTGGTTAGCACTGCAGCCTTGCAGCGCTGGGGTCCTGGGTTCAAGTCCCACCAAGGACACCATCTGCAAGGAGTTTGTATGTTCTCCCCGTGTATGTGTGGGTTTCCTCCAGGTTCTCCAGTTTCCTCCCACACTCCAAAAACATACAGCTAGGGACCTTAGATTGTGAGCCCCAATGGGGACAGTGTTGCCAATGTATGTAAAGTGCTATGGAATTAATAGTGCTACATAAATGAATAAATTATTATTATTATTATTATTATACACACACACACATACATACATACATACACTCAGCTATATATATATATATATATATATATATATATATATATAAAAAAAAATGTATTTATATATATATATGGCGCCCTGGACTAGCGAGGTTGTCACAGGTACTACAACACACACCCCCACCCTGAGACAGGCACATCAGCCAGACACAAAATCCTTGTTGCCTCCCTCCAGGGGATGATGTCCACACCAGGTGGGGTGGAGCCAAGCGGTTGGCCCCACCCACTGAGGAGTTCAAAGTCCTGGAGGCGGGAGAAGGAAGTCAGTTCAGTTGAGAGTTCAGTTCGGGAAGGAGAGGAGTGAAGTAGTAGTAGAGGAGCAGACTGACAGTGTCCGGGTGTGTGGCCCAGGCACCAAGAGCAAGGTTGGCAGACGGTGGTGGCCGTCTGCAGGAAAAGCAGATCAACGCGGAACCGTAGGACCGGGGACGGGCGGTGGCCCGCCGGTACCGAACCGGGGAGCGAAGTGAAGCCAGCACACTCAGGCAGGGCCTGCGGACCCCGACCAGGCTTGGAGTCGCCATTAGAGGTCAAATCCATCAGTGACCGGAACCCCAGGGGTTTCCTAACAGCCAAGACCCGATTGAAGGCAACCGTCCAACCAACAGAAGGAAATACAGCTACCGCCACCAGCTAGAGTTCCAAGGGCCAGAGCCTGCGGGCAAAAGGGCTCCTCCGGCACATACACACGCTGGGGAGCGGGTTACCGGTGGGAATCCATCGGGACCGAACATACACAAAGGTGCAGGGAAAGGCAGCCACCACTAACCGTCCAGGAAAAGCCACAGCAGCCAGCTGCACTCATCCAACCCTGCCTCCCTGTCACCTCACCGGGCCCCGGGACCACCAACCCCTACCCACGGAGGGGGAAAACAACATCCCAGCAGCTCCTTGCCATCGCTCCCGGGATTCCCGTCACCAGCAGCGGTGGTGCCCAACCTCCCCACATCCCGTGGGTGGCGTCACGGATCAAATACCCAAACCAAACTACCCCCTTTCACTCACGGGCGAGGAGCGCCGCTCGAGTCCCCGAATCCGGCCCACCGCTCGAGCCACCGAGCAGCCATCGCAGCAGCGCCGGACCCAAGCGTTAGCGAGCGCAGCACAGCGGCGTCCTTCCCCGCCCGCGACATATACAGTACAGACCAAAAGTTTGGACACACCTTCTCATCTCTAGAACAACTGTTAAGAGGAGTCTTTGTGCAGCAGGCCTTCATGGTAAAATAGCTGCTAGGAAACCACTGCTAAGGACAGGCAACAAGCAGAAGAGACTTGATTGGGCTAAAGAACACAGCGAATGGACATTAGACCAGTGGAAATCTGTGCTTTGGTCTGATGAGTCCAAATTTGTGATCTTTGGATCCAACCACTGTGTCTTTGTAGAAAAGGTGAACGGATGGACTCTACATGGCTGGTTCCCAACGTGAAGCATGGAGGAGGAGGTGCGATGGTGTGGGGGTGCTTTGCTGGTGACACTGTTGGGGATTTATTCAAAATTGAAGGCATGCTGAACCAGCATGCCTACCACAGCATCTTGCAGCGGCATGCTATTCCATCCGGTTTGCGTTTAGTTGGACCATAATTTATTTTTCAACAGGACAATGACCTCAAACACACCTCCAGGCTATATAAGGGCTATTTGACTAAGAAGGAGAGTGATGGGGTGCTACGCCAGATGACCTGGCCTCCACAGTCACCAGACCTGAACCCAATCGAGATGGTTTGGGGTGAGCTGGACCGCAGAGTGAAGGCAAAAGGGCCAACAAGTGCTAAGCATCTCTGGGAACTCCTTCAAGACTGTTGGAAGACCATTTTCGGTGACTAGCTCTTGAAGCTCATCAAGAGAATGCCAAGAGTGTGCAAAGCAGTAATCAAAGCAAAAGGTGGCTACTTTGAAGAACCTAGAATATAAGTCATATTTTCAGTTGTTTCACACTCTTTTTGTTAAGTATTTCATTCCACATGTGTTAATTCATAGTTTTTGCACTTTTATTTTTTCCCCCTCTTTTTCTCCTTCCTTTCTTCTAAGAGCCATAATTTATTGTTTGTTTTTCCATCAATATTGCCATATTTTCTTCCAGGAAAAGTTGTAGTTTTGAACAACACGATTCATTTTACCATTCTTTTTTTATATGACATTCAATATGTGGAAAAAATATCATGGCAACTTATAATACCAAACTTTTCCCATGATGAGTTTTTTGGTGAGGTTTTACTTGCAGATCTAGCAAAGTGGATGTGATTTATAGAAATCTCCTGCCCAATGTGGTATTTTAACACAGCGTACACCGACTTGCGGTGCGTTTTTGAAATTCGCAACATGGCAATTTCCCTGAAGGGCAATCTGAGTTTCATGTGCACAATTTTCCCTAAAAATGTCATTAGATGTGGAAGATCCGCACGCCAAAATACACATGTAACAGTGCAGAAATGCAGAAGAAAAGCATGGAATCCGCACATGACTATATTAATAAAGCATTCTCAAAACCATATTCCAGGGCGCATCAAAAACAAAGCAGCTTTGTTTGGAATATGACATACCAAAAAGAGACAAAAACTCGAGCACAAAAAACAAGATAAAAAAAGCACTCAAAAGCCTAAGTAACAAAATTTGCCTAATGAATTCAGAAATCCTGTAGAAAATCTGCAGCATCAAAACCTCACTAAATACTCACTGTGGGAACGGGTTAAAGTTTTGTAAAATGTTATTCTCACATGTCTAAAAATTGACTCTTTATAGCGCTCAATAACAGAGGTTTTCATTCAGGTCCATAGTTCAGGCTTCCAGACTTCTCCATATATTCTCTGCTCATCATTGTGATAAATGTCAAATAAAATGTATTTTTTTTACCTTTTTTTATGGTCTGAAATTTATGAGCAGTCCTGGAAAATATTTGGTGCTGAATACCTGCCAAATGGATCATCCCTTCTCCTTTTGTTACTGTGGGCTATAAAATGTGTCAGCGGGAAAGTTACTGGAAGTGACATCATTGTATTTGAGAAATATGGACAATCTATAAAACACTTGTCAACAGGTTACTCAGATACTAAATGTATAAAACCAGCTATTCCAGGGTGCCCATTGTGAGGGTCACTCCATACAAGGCTCTTTCTACCTGTACAGAGGTCATTGTCAGCAAACTTTGCATGAATCAATAGCTCAAGCAAATATAACAATCGTTGTAGTATATCTTCTTACAGAAATCTGTTTCTTTCTCCACTTATCAGCCACTTCTCCTCTCTGCCTCCTGAACTCTTCATCAACTGATCATCATCATCATCATACCATCTCTAAAATCAATTTTGCTCAAGACAAGATGGACTATCATTTTATTGGGGTGATGACTATATAAGTGGGGAGGGGAGCAGATTGAGAGTCAAAAGGTGCTGTTTCTTTCTAGAAATTGTCTTGTTTCATCCCAGAGTTAGGGGTACTTTGCACGTTGCGACATCACTACTGCGATATCGTCAGGGTTAAATCGAAAGTGACGCACATCCGGCGCCGGTAACGACGTCGCAACGTGTAAAGCCTAGAAGCACCAATAAACGATCGCAAAAGCGCTGATGATTGGTGATCTGTGTAGTGTTGGTCATTTTCAAAATTTAGCTGCAGCGACAGGTACGATGTTGTTCCTCGTTCCTGCGGCTTCACACATCGCTGTGTATGAAGCCGCAGGAGCGAGGAACATCTCCTTTTCCTGCGTCCCGCCTGCAATGAGGAAGGAAGGAGGTGGGCAGGATGTTTACGTCCCACTCATCTCCGCCCCTCCGCTTCTATTGGCCGCCTGCCGTGTGACGTCGCTGTGACGCCGCACGACCTGCCCCCTTAGGAAGGAGGCGGGTCGCCGGCCAGAGCGACGTCGCAGGGCAGGTAAGTGTGTGTGAAGCTGCCGTAGCGATAATGTTCGCTACGGCAGCTATCACAAGATATCGCATCTGCGACAGGGGCGGGAACTATCGCGCTCGGCATCGCTACAATCAGCTAGCAATGTCGCAGCGTGCAAAGTACCCCTTAGATTTGCAGGTACACTGGTAAGTATTGCTCTTTAAAGGGGTTGTCCACAACTTGGGCTAACAGTATATACCTTCTTAAATTAAATAATTAAAATTATTTCTTTAATAGTTAATAAATATTAAAACCACCAATACCCTTCAAAACACCACATGTATAGACATTTACAATACAGAGTTGTTCGACACCTAAAACATTTTTATGGTTCAGAACAGAAAAGCTCCATAATAGGAGGAGAGAAGGGGACAACTATCTGTTCCCTAAGAAAGGAGAGATATCCCTACCTGCCAATGGAGGTTTAACACCCTAAAGTGTTATAGTGATTTCTTCAGGTAGAAGCGCCATAAATTAGGCATTCATAAACCAGTGTCTTCTCAGGTAGAAGCGCCTTAAATTAGGCATTCATAAATCAGTATCTAATCCCTGTAACATCCTGGGAGCGCATCTGTGACGTCTCTGAGGCTTCAGACGCCACAGGGTACTGCACCTCACTTAAGGTGCGGTACTTATCCTGGTTCCAGAGGAGGTCGGTACCGGTTCCACTACACACAAACTCATACATACAAACAGGTTGCCCTCCCCACTGAGGACCAGGCTAGGGTCGGGTCTTAAGGTAATCACCAAACATGGCAGACTGCCACCCACTAGTGACAGGGAACCAGGGGAGGAGCAGCCACCAGGGGGAGTTAGGAACTGACACAACAGTTAGGGAGTTCTCCAGAAGGAGAGGACAGGAGCAGATGGGTTTACCAGTGGCTCTAGTGGGATGGAGGAGTCAATACGGTCGCCGAGGGGAGAGCTTTATTGCTCCCTCGGGACCAGTGCAGTGCAGCGTGCAGAGCCCTAGGGTGGAACAGACCTCATGTTGTATCACCAGAATCTGCAGGACAGGGGGATCATATGTCCCTCTGGCCACCACAGTTCCCGGAGCACAGTGCCACATAGGGTCCGGAGTCGTGATCAAAATCAGGCCCCACGCGGACCCGCGGCATCTGCATACGGACAAAAGCTAACACTTCAAGAACCGGGGTCCCCAAGCAGCTTCAGGCAATGGGGATCCATCTTTAAAGGCACAAGAAGGAAGGGCCCACTGACCATCGTACTGGTTCTGACCTCCAACAGATCTGGGATCGACTGGGGCCCATCACGGCGGTGACCAGTACTCTGAGGGCAGCACAAGAACTGTGAGAAAAGAAACCTGGAACCACAGCAGCTGACTCAGCCTCGTCTTGCCAGTGCTGTTGCCCCGCGCTTCGGCGCCAATGGCCACTACAGCTCTCCTCATCATCCTCCCCGGGGCCCGCTCCACCTGTGGGGAGCAGAACCATCCTTGCTGCTACAACAATCCACCCCAGAGGACAGCAACAGCAGCGGCGGATAATCCCTGGCCGCATACCACAGGTGGCGTCACGAGACAATCATCCTCACCCTCATCCACTACTACCCACATCCTCCCCATCCCATCCATCCCTTCTGTGGACACACTGGGCTAACGAAACTGGGCAGACAACCCGTTACATCCCCCGGCCCTTCACCGGCCCGGCAACGAGTATCCCCCCAGGCCCCGTGGGGTGCTCCACATCAGATATGTTTAACCTATATTATCTTCCCTGTATGACAGATTGGTATATACCCCGTCCATACACTATTGGTCAGTTTCTCTGATTGAAAGAGATTAGGAAGTTTATGGATAATTCATAGGAACCCCAGCCCTGGAATGGGGGCACCACTTCGCCTTACGGTGTTAAACCTCAATTAACAGGTAGGGATTTCTCTCCTTTCTTAGGGAAGAGATAGTAGTCCCCCTTCCCCTCCTATCATGGAGCTTCATTGTTCCAGACCATAAAAATCTTTTAGGTTGGGAACAACTGTGTATTGTAAATGTCTATATAGGTGGTGTTTTGTAGCGTATAGGTGGCTTTAATATTGTGCTGTTCCACCATCTTTAATGTTCATATCCACTGTTATTTAATGTTATTCATGCTTGTCCTCTGTTGCCAGCTACTGGTCAGGCCCTCCTGCTCCCCGGTTTCTTTTCTAAGTCCAGTCTTTGGGAGGGTCTCAGCCCTGTGCAATAGTGATGGGCAGTCCGGTTCTTTTTGGTGATCCGGTTCCTATGGCTCCGATCACCAAAAAGAGCCGGATCTTTCAGCTCGTTCTCGGCTCCTTATTAAATATGTGTTCACCGCAGGTGAACACATATTTACGATTATAGTAACACCGAAAAAAGCCCCGCCCACCTGTGGCTAAGCCCCGCCCACTTACAAACGCCCAATTAGATTGCTGAGTAGGCTTAGTTAGCCTTGGGTGGGCGGGGTTTTGACGGCGAAAAGAGCCGTTTAGATATTTTAGCGGCTCACACTGTTGATCTGGCTCCTGTCGTTCACAGCAGGGAGTCGGATCTTTGTGTTGGATCGTTCGCGACCGACACATCACTACTGTGCAACTCACTTCCTGGCATCCATTGTAGTTGTCAGCCAGTGCTTATGTGAGTCACATCTCCCTCATTTGGGCTGCAGAAAGGCCAAGTCTTTTGACCATAGTGGCTCCAGAAACAAGCATCACAAGACAACCACAGTGCCAGGTACTCGGACCACTGTACTTCTGCATGTGTTTAACTTAAGGAGGAAACTAATCCACCGTTGTTCATCTCAGCGTGTGCATGTTTGAATCCATCAACTCTGGAGCGCTTTGGTCCTGTCTGTTCCACTGATTGGATATGAAGGTAAGATTTCTCACTGCCTCACTACACACCTTCAATCGCCCTTAAGTGGAAACAGAACAAATATCAATTACTATTAAAGAAGTAATTTTAATGATTTAATTTAATAAGGTTTTTGCTGATAGCCCCATGATTTAGTATTGTACCTTTGTCAGAAATTTCAATTCCTCTTGAGCAAAACAAAGTTGTCCATTTGTGCCGCCCCACGCCAGCAGCCGGGCTGCTCGGATCCGGATCCGCAGTGTGGCTCGAGGGATCCTCTGGACCCAGGGTTCGCACGAACACTTCAAATAAAAGGGGACGTGTATGTACCGGGATTGCCGTGAACACTTGGTGACGCCACCCACGGTGTGTGGTGAGATGTAGCACCACCGCTGCTGTTGGGGAGCACCGGCGGCGATGGGATAGCAGCTGGATATTAACCTCTCCGTGGGTAGGGATGGATGCCCCGGGGCTCAGTATTTCTGTGCTAAGGATGGTGGTTGCAGGGGCCGGCGCACCCGGTCAGACCGGGGAATGCTGGTGTACTCACAGTCAAATGAATCACACAAGTCCAACGATAAACCAAAGTGCCAGTGGCCAGCCGCCGCGGCCGGGTGTATTCTGGTCCCTCACCCAGGGTGATGGTCTGTATCACTTTCCTCTGCACTACTTTTAGTTCTCTTTGGACTTTTCGGTATGGAACATGGGAGTCCGCTCCCAGAACTATGGGTGGGAACCTTGCCCGCAGACGCTGACCCATGGGATCTAAAGGGGCCCTGGCGGATGCCCTATCCAGCGTGGTGGGCTGCTGGTCTGTTCTTTTTGGAACTTTGGGTGGGATAGGACCTGTAATCTTGTCCTCAACTGATGAATTAACAAAGCCGGTGGTTCCGGTCTCTGCTTCAGGGTCCAGGTACCCCCTCTGTGCACGGTTTCTGGGTCGGTTCTCCGGTGTCTGTACCGGCGGGCTCCTACCCTGCCCCTGACCACCTTGGATCTCCGGCAGCCGTCTTCCCATCTCCTGACAGACACGGACCACCATCTGCCACCTAGCCAGTACGCCGGGGCTCCAACCCCGACGCCTTCTCTCTCTGACTTCACTCCAACTTTCACCTTCTCCTCTCCTCTCTCAACTGCACTCCACAACACTCCACTGAAATTTCTACTTCAAACTGAAACTGAACTTTTCCTGCCCGGGTTCTCTAGACCCCTAGGTGGGCATTTTCCTTCCGCCTGGTCCC
Source organism: Anomaloglossus baeobatrachus (assembly GCF_048569485.1). Taxonomy (NCBI): domain Eukaryota; kingdom Metazoa; phylum Chordata; class Amphibia; order Anura; family Aromobatidae; genus Anomaloglossus; species Anomaloglossus baeobatrachus. Next base: position 729,278,215 of record NC_134354.1, read on the forward strand.
GCCCACTGGTGTGCCTTTCCTACCCGGGGGGGGGTGACTAGGGTTTTGTAGGCTCGGTGTAACCCTGTGAGGGATGGTGTAATGTGGTGGCCTATTCTGTGTGTGACCACCTGGGGGCGCCAGGGCGTCACACATTACTTGGACAACCCTTTCTCATTCCTCATGTTCTCCACCATCAAAATAAAAAAGTCTATACTGTCCTCCGGTGCTGGTGCGGTTTCAGCGATGTTGGAACTCAAGATCCAGGGGCCCATGTGACATTATGACTCTCGAGCCTCGTGCCTAATCAGTGCCGGCTTTCTTGTCAGCACCTTCAGATGTTTTTCTACCACCAATGGAACCTGAAAAGCTAAAGGTACCCTTTTCAAAGTAAAAATAAACTTGAACAACCTGCTGAACCAGCAGGACCAACACAAAAGAAATCGTCTAATGTATTATAGAAAAGATTCTAGACACATCCCAGCCAAAACCCTCAAGCAATTAGCTGAAATCTTCAAAATAAAAGCACAAGATAAAACAGGCAAACAACAATCAACGTAAAGTTTACCATCCCACATGCAGAGAAACAAATGAAAAACTCTCAGGAAGCACTGGAAGCAAACGGAAAGCCGCCTCAATGTCGTATTTCGCCATAAGCACCCCCATTCCCTCTGTCTTCACCAAATCCACTGCCTAAATGGCACATATGACATGGAAGACAACTATGGGGAAATGCCATCATTAATCGAAACACCAGCTGGGGTACGATAAATGGTGAATAAGCTGGAACTTCTAAGGTTCCCGCTTAAAACACATTCCCAAAGGAGAAATCCTCAAAATAGGCAGTGGAGGATCATTGAATGGAGTTGCCATAGGTCCCAATTGCACTTTCTTACCCAATTTTTTCTTTATTACACCTGGATGATCCCCTGATAAATTTGAATTACCTCAGCCTAAAAATAGAGGCCCGGGATTAAACGAGATCTCAAAACCCTCCAAAAACACCAATCAAATCAGAAATACTACCTCAGTAACTGGGTGCCTATTTAAAAAGGAAAGCATCCCCGTAATCCTTCCCAAGGTCCTCCCTTTTACCAGGACCCTCACGTGACTTATCATTAGACCGTTTGAAACACTTGGCCAAGCTATGATTGCCTCCACAATCGAACACTCATGTTTGAACTTATGCGGGCGTCACACGAGACGATATATCGTGCAATATGTCGGCGGGGTCACGTTGTAGGTGACGCACATCCGGCATCGCTTGATATATCGTAGCGTGTGACAGCTATGAACGAGCAGAAATACTCACTTTCTCGTTCATCGCTGACACGTCGCTCATTTTCTAAAAATTGCACTTCAGGAAGTGGATGTTCGCCGCCCACAGCGACGTCGCTCAGCAGGTAAGTACGTGTGACGGGGGTATAACGACTTTGTGCGCCACGTGCAACTAATTGCCCGTGACGCACAAATGACTGGGGCGGGTACGATCGCTCGTGCGATCGCACAATAGATCGTATCGTGTGAAGCCCTCATAACATGTTGCACCGAACTTACACAGACCCTCATCAAACTGTTCCTGAGGGTTCCTGAGACACCAGAGAAGGTACCAACCCCTTCCTGACCTTTTATTTCCCCCATAACCCTGCCTCCTTTCTCCCCCTCTCCAGTCCAGAACACCCAGCACCTTATAATCTTAACCCACTTTATATTGTCATGAGGCCTGTACACCCAATTCTGGGCTCTCTGACCCTTCTGATGTGCTCCTGATAACACAATTCTGTATGGAGACATAATGATCTACTAGGAATCGTTCTGTGCCCATCATTCTGTGTCTGCTTCTGTAAAGAGATAGATAAACAAACCCCGAGCAACTTGAATGTTGCCGATCGTCCTCATTTTTACGTCCTGAACTCTACTCATCTAGATGCAACCTAATTCTGTGTGTGATGGTGCAATATGTTAGCATTTGGGTCCCCAATTTAATCATTTGCCCAGGGCCCCGATTTGTCTATAACTGTCCTTTATGTGCAATCTAATTTATAATAGCAAACTGCTTTAAAGATGACAGTGGGCCCCTAACTTATTGGACCCCAGACGTTAATGAATTCTATATTAGGTGTTTGTCCAAGTTCCTAATTTCCCTCTTGTTGTTATTGAGATCCTTTTGTAACACACTTTGCGTAGTTATTGTACGTAGTTCTGTAATTTGCACAAATGTTTATGTTTCCATTTATGTCAAATCTAACCTTATGGTATTTTACGTCTGACAGATACTGTATCTCCTGCAATGATCTAATGAAATCTGTTATGTCACTGTCGGCTCATTAGCATGTGAATATTCATTTCTCTCCATTGTGTAATGTGGGGCCGCTCTTCTAGTTTAGCTCTCTACGTGGATATCTCACAAGGTCATATTTGTCAGCAGCAGTACAGAACAATCTGCAAGTGCTTTTCTTTTGTGTCGGATAAAGTGATGTGAGAGGCAAAACAATTCTCAGCAGAAATGTGTGGTAGAAATAGACAGACAGCAAAGCAAGGTTCAGTTGTCTTTAGATTATTATGATACAGAACACATTTTTGGAAAAATAAAATAGCAATAAAACTTGGAAAATAGGAAGATGCAGATTTCTGTGAGCAAATGGATATATTGATTGCATGGATTTGAAAAATATTACACCAGGTAACACAATATGGACAATAGGGCTTATTTTCAGGGGATGTCTTATATTTTGTATTGGTGTTAGTAATTGGGTAGCCCATTAATGAAAAATTAATATTCACCCCTTCCCCGATGATAATCTCGTCCGCACATCAGTGATTGGAATTTGTGTTAATGAAATAATGAATATTCACCCCCTTCCCCAACTGCTCCTCTGCCAGTGTCAGTGATTGGAACTTGTGTTAATGAAAGAATGAATATTCACCCACTTCTCCCGCCCACCCCTGCGCATGGCATAAGTGATTCAGTCACACTTTTATACTACTGCCTGAGGATTGCAGTGCAATGCTCGCACTGGCTGGCGGCTCTTCTGACCTAAGCATATCAGCATGTATATCTATGCAGCTGTCACTCTCAACTGGCAATCCTCGGGCAGTAATACGACAGTCTGAATGAATCACTGATGCCGCGCAGAGGGGTGGGCAGTAATATGGGAGTGGGAAGGGGGTGAATATTCATTTTTTCTTTAACACAAGTTTCAATCCGTGACACCGGCAGAGGGAAGAAGAAAAAATATAAATATAGATCGTGAATATTGCAATGTAAATACGCATTACTGCTAAAAAAACATGAAAAACATTTTTTGACAAATATGCATTACTTAGCAAATAAAGGTGGCCAAATTTACTTGTGCCAGATACCAAAGTCAAGGTGTAACTCTTATCCTACTCCAAATGCTATGCCTCTCTTGTCCAAACTAAACTATTATATGGGCTAGAATAGAACCTGCAAATGGAAAATTAAAAACACCTGAAATAACTGGGAGGAGTGCGGAGACAAAGGACATGACTCCATAATACAAACTAGAATAAATTGCCGGCATCTCCTAATCTCAAAGTCTGAACTACCGCCCCAGCAGCGGTCGAACCATTTGGATCCTAGTGTCGCTACTCGTGACTCGAGGGTCTCCAGACTCAGGGTCAGGGGGGCTCAGGGTCACTCTAAAATGTGATGGGGGGTTATTTACAGGGGATTAGATAGTTTGTGACGCCATCCATGTGGTGTGCGGTAAGAGGGAGTACCGCCGCTGCCGTTGGGAGTACCAGGGGTGATGAACAGGGGCAGCCAGATGACATTACCCTACATGGGTAGGGAAGGCCCCAGGACTATAGATGGTGGAATGGATTGCAGGGGAGCGCAGGCTAGCTGGGAGCAGGGAGTGATCAGGTACTCACTCAGAAGGAAAGCAGATGCTGACAACATAGTAAACCATGTCTCTGGGTGCCGCTGCCCTCTTGGGGGAGCTCGTCCGGGTTCCGTCCCCTGCAGCACTGTCTGATGGTCCAGAGCCTGCCTCCATGCACAAGTTTTAGTAGTGTTCAAGTGGCCCGTAAGCTTGGAGCTGTCCGGGCCCCGCGCCCCACTTTTTGGTGTGAAGGAGCTGGGCTCTCAGGGGCTCATGCTTGGGATTTCAGTGGGCTGCTTTAGTTGGAAAGCCCTATCCCCCTCGTTGTGTGATGCCCTGGCCTATCAGGTCATCACAGGGTATTGTGCAATCTGCCCTTCTGCACAGTATCCACCCTTCTTGGTTACAGATCCTGGTCCTTTGGTGTTGCTAACAGCTTGGACAATCAAAATCCTAGGAACACTTCCCAGTTTAACCTACTGTTAAGGTGACCTCTTAACCAGAGATCACTAGTTGCCTACTGCCTGGCCGAATTGGTATATACCAAGTGCATGCATAAAAGAATCCACACCAGACACAGTCGGATGTGTAATCTCTTCTTGGTCACAGTAAAGATGGCACCAAAAACAGACAGAGAAGAGCATGCGTCCTCTTGATATAGGCTAGGGGCGTACACAAGTTCAGATATGCACATTTAGTGGGACAGTTCATGAGCTAGCGAATGGGGAGATCCGTGTTGCTGTTGATGGGCGGGTCTGACTCCAGTGGATGAAACCATGACGATGGGAGGGACGTCATCTGGTGCATCCATGCTGATGGTTTGGTCTGTGATTTCCAGCTTGACCAGAGGTCTTCCCTTATATGGAGGTCTTCTTTCATCTGGACATTCCTTGCATTCCAAGCAAGGTGTGGATAACAGGAAATAGCGGCCATCTTTATATCTGTGTCATGTATATGATCTGAAACCTGAATTATGTAAGGCAAATCGATATTTCCCACAATCCCTTGTCAAGAGGTTAATTAAGTATTTAATCTTATGGCTCTCCTCAACACTACCAGATACACCATTGGGGGGCCTGAAGGGAATAGGGCCGCGCACATGGGGGGGTTGGTAAGGGGAGAGTGAGGAAAGTGACAGTTGAGCTTGGAGAGTTGAGCTGTGGAGAGTGAAGGGAGCGGAGGTGTATTAATGGCTCTCGTGAGGAGAGGCCACGGAGGAGAGCTCCTGTGTACTAGGTGGCAGACGTTGGTCTGGGCCTGGTAGGAGCTGGAACCCCGGTCGCAGGGGACAGTGTCAAGGGGCCGAGGAGGGCGGCCGGCGGCCTTGAGCTATAACCGGGCACGTGGACCCTAGACCGGAAAGTAGCTTCACGCGTTCTGGTAATTTACCCGACAGGGGTGAAGACTTCAAGTGTCATCCCCAACCCACTCCAAAATCGGGGTACTAGCACACTGATGGGATAGGACTTTCCCAATACAGTCCAAAGAAATCCTACCCATGAGCCCTGAGAGCAAGCTCACTTAGTTAGCCATACGGGTGAGCGGGACCCGAAGAGTTTTATACCCACGGGTCCAACAGAGATCGAGGTGCCAAGGACAGGACCACAGGCTAACAGCAACACCAAGGGCACGGACCCAAGCGTGCTCCCTACAAGCTGCAGTGGTGCTCAGAATTCTGGTTTACAAGCTGTCGGTGTGGTTATTCCTGGACTGAGTGAGTACACTGAGATACCCCTGTTCCTACCCCAGCGGCACCCATTCACCAACCATCCGACGGGCCCCGGGACACAAACCCCCTACCCACGGAGGGGTTAAAACATCAAGCTGCCACACCATCATCACCGGGCTCCCCAGCCACAGCGGTGGTCCCTCACATTACCACGCACCGTGGGTCGCGTCACAAACTTTCCAAAAAAAGCCCTGTATATAGTCCCCCCTTTCATCGAGTGGCCGCGCGACCCCAGGGTCCGGAGACCCCTTGAGCCACGGCGGATCCGGATCCGAGCAACAGCGGCCCGGCTGCTGGCACGGAGGCGGCACAGTTGCACTAGTGCCCCCGATCTCTAAGCTTCGTGGGGACAGTCCATAAAGGCCCTATCCTCCGCAGGTTAATTGCTGGGTTGCTTGAAGCCTCTCTCCGACCTAGGGTCCAGTACCCCGACGTGCTTTTGGCCCCAGACCGGCTATTGTACTTGAGTGACCGACCGTCCTCCAAGACTAAGTCCAGGTACCCAGTCCTAATACCCCGCGACCGGGTCACCGACTCCTCCGGGTCCAGACCACCGTCTGCAACCCAATCTTCTCCTCCCCGGGAGCCACATGCTCCCTTCTAGCTCCTCACTGCTCGAGGGCTACTCTAGACTCTCTCCTCGCTCCCCTGGATCCAACTGACTTGTCACTTCCCACCTCCCTGCCTGACCCCTAGGTCGGCGGCCTTATTCCAGCTTAGCAGCCCACTGGTGTGCCTGACAGGGTGTGGTGCGAGGTGTGATTGGGATTTTGGATGCTGATGGAGGCAGTGCCGCAAGTTGGGAACCCAGAACCAAGAGGGGTTGAGTCCTGCACTGGGAGATAAAGAGCGTGCAGTACCCTGTGATGACCTGACTAATCCAGGGGCATCACATATACTGAACATGACATATGTGGCGCCCCTGATGCTCTGGTCGCCACAGGGACCTGTACCTCAGTTAAGGTGCGGTATCCATCTCAGGTAAGGGGGGTGTTAATCACCAGTGTTCTACATTTACACATTACATACAGCTTAGGAGCCTTCTCACAGGGTGGGATGGTTCAGGGTAGGCAGGGGGGTGGCCATCACGATTCATGGGACTTCCCCGGTCACTGAAGCCAGTCACCTGGGGGGCAGGGTCCACTTGGGGGTATAGGTAGGCGCAACACTCAGACACTTAGATCAGTCGGGACCATAGTTCTGACAAGACACCTCTGGAACTCTTGGACTTTACTGGGCCCAGGTCTTGGAGCGGGAGCTCAGCCCGGGTACCTAACCGCTGAGAGGGACATCCTAGGAATAGGACACTCTCTCACTCTCTCTCTTTTCAACACCGGTGGTGGCCCCTTTACTTGCTTGGAATTGACCAGAGCCAATGATGGCAGAGACCAGCACATGGGTGCAACTTTAAATCAGTGAGTAAAAGAACCTGGAACCGCAGTTGCCGACTCACACTCTGATTAGCGACGCCGTCGCCCCACACTCCGACACTTCCAAGGGACTGCCAACCCCATGCCCAGGTGAGGAATTTTGCAGCGGCGGCTACTCCCTGGCCGCATACCACAGGTGGCGTCACGACAAACTTTCCCCAATCATCCTGCTTCCCTTTCATTTACAGCACGCCTCAAGGCAACGTAACCGGGCAAGGCCACCCGTGACATTGCCTAACCAGACCCACAATGGCCTGGCAACGAGTAAGTTAACCACCTGCCCCGTGGGGCGCTGCACATACAATATTCAAAACTAGCAGTTGCACTCAAGTAAAGGGAAGGAGAAAAAACAAGAATGTAGATGGTGAATACTGGAATGTGAATATGCATTACTGCTAAGAAGCTTACTCCTCCCAGTTATTTCAGGTGTTTTTAATTACATATCCTGAAAGGGCTTCCCAAGCCCCATTTAAGGATACTATTTGTATGATGAGTCCAAACTAGGGCTTATTTTTTGAGTTGGGCTTATATTTTAATTAAAACCCAACAAAGAACCCCATAAAATCCAATATTTTATTAATCAAAACCAAAACAAAGTGCAAATTAAAACCAATATCATTCGGATTGCATATTGAGGTCACAGGGATGATTCTGGGCAAATCCCTACTCTCTCCCTTCCTGACCGCGGGGGTTGGCACCCTATTATAATATACGCAATGGCGCCCCCGCTCGACGTGGACTGACCCTACAGGCCCTGACCTGGCAGTCTTATAAAGTGCTGCTGAAAACTGTGGGCCTCAGTATCTTATCTCAGTGAGAATCTCATACATCCATTCAGACACTCTCAAGAGCCCTAGGTTAGATAGATATTCCAGGTGTTACCCTTATCTATACTTGAATTCACTGTTATAAACAGCACATAATCAGATTTTTAGCCTAGAGACACAGTCCATGTCGCCTATGCATCAGAATTAATAGATGTCAATCAAAAATGATGTAGCCAGATGACCACTGCTTCGCTCCTATGCGTAGCTCACTGCCCGACGCGTTTCTCCTCCCGGACCATGGATCGACCGGAGGTTCATCAGGGGCTGTCCATAGCGTAATCGCATCGATGGCAAAACTGAAAACATCAATATGTCTCCATTAGAGGACTAACCACCCTACCATAGAGCAAAAAACAATCCCGAATTCCACATATAATCCATTACTCACATTACTATTATGCCACAAAATTGATCCTCCAATGAGGTGCAGTACCCGGCTGTGAAATAACATATGATACATAAATCCATCACATATTACATTTACATTCAGTAAAATTCCATATCCACTCGTATTTACTTACAAATTTCACTGTCCACATGTATACATCTTATTTGTGTCACAGAATGTAGAACGGATCCTTCAGATAACGTGCTGTAATCAGCTAAAAACCAACAAAATACGTATATATATCAGCCCCCCTTCCTTCCTTCCTCTCTTAGGTCAAGAAACCACTTATAGTAGTACTCACTCAGATGTCTTCACAGGCAGGACGCATGCCAATGGTATGGAGTATAATGGCGTCTGATACATTCAGAACGCCAAGTGATTTAAATCTCCCTCCAGTTGCAACGTCATATCACCTCACTTCCGGCTTGTTACTTAGTGACAGGCACGCTTCAGAACACCCAGTGATTTGGATCTCCCTCCAGTTGCAGCGTCATATCACCTCACTTCCGGCTTGTTACTTAGTGACAGGCACGCTTCAGAACACCCAGTGATTTGGATCTCCCTCCAGTTGCAGCGTCATATCACCTCACTTCCGGCTTGTTACTTAGTGACAGGCACGCTACGGAGGGGGCGTTAGCATACCTCATCCCCAATGTTTTGATCGTCAGCTGATTCCTCCTATACGTGATGCTCAATACCGCACTTCCAGTCCCAGCTATCAGCTGTTACGTACTCCGAGATTCCTGTGGGATTTCCCCACTTCTGGTCTCGGAGGTTAGAATCTCATTACTCCGCCCCCTTCCCAGTTGTAATAGTTAACTAGTTCAGCTCCTGACAGGGGCGATTCAGACTACTATATCACTGCCAGGAACAGCTCATCAAGAGCCGGCGTCATCACACCCATACTCCATTACTACTCCTGGCAGACAAGCCGTACGTATATTAAGCACCACGTCATTTTGCCCTTTATTTTTCTTTAGAAGGGGATCAACATGATTTATAGACATGATTTATAATCCTGAAACTCAGAATGAATCAACTAATGAATAAATCAACAGATATTCCATGAATTAAAACATCAATCAGTTCCCATTTTCTTCTAAAGCCTGCTCAATCCTGTGTAAGTAACAAATTACAGTTTCTTTACAGGCTGAACCATGCCTCTCTTTTTCCCTACTTCTCGTGCTTCTACATATTAATGACCTCTTAATTACAGGAAAAGGGGGGGGGGGTTTGTGGAAGGGAAAACTCTATAGTAGGGCAAGTCTATTCATCATAGAACAAATCCATTATCTGAACATTAAGCTCAACCTGCATTTATGCATTTGGTACTATACACTGATTATATCGTTGGCTACTCATTCCCTGCAGCCACAATATGAACACTCTCCTTCACATGGAAGGAGACCTATGTGCTCCCTAGATTTTTGCCCATGATTATACACATTATATGAAGCTTACAAAGCTCAACTGCTCATTGAGCCCCTCTGGATGTGTGGTTCGCAACCAAAATATCCATCGGGTCTCCCTTTGGATAATCATTTTATCCCAATCTCCTCTCCTCGCCGGGACTGGGATAGTCTCTATTGTCTTAAACGACAGAACTCCTACATCGCCGCCATGACAGCTATTTACATGGCGAGCAATGGGGGTGTCTCTTTTATTTCTTACATCCCCTAGATGCTCACTAATTCTCGTTCTCAACTGCCTTTTGGTCTTCCCTACATAGTTGAGAGGACATGTACATGTACAAAGATAAACTACGCCTTCTGTCCTACAATTGGCGAAGTTCCGGTTTTTATATGTCCTCCCTGTGCTAACACTTGTAAACTCTTTTGATGGAATGATGAATTTACAAAAAGAGCACTTCCCACATTTAAAGGTCCCCATTCCTCTATTGTCCAGCCAAGTGCCTGCTTTTTGAGGAGGGGTATATAGACTGTGCACCACATGATCCTTGATTGTTCGACCCCTTCGATATGTCACAGAGGGAAAGTTGGTAATTGAATCCCCAATATCTGGGTCATTTCGCAGGATCCCCCAATATTTTCTAAGGATCCCCATTATTTTCCTATTTTGGTCGTCGAAGGTGCCGATCAATCTTGTCTTCTGCTCTCTCTCATCCTTATTTCTTGGAATCAATAATCTTGTCCGCTCACTCTGCCAGGCATGTTCACAGGCCGTCTTGACAGTCTCTAGAGGATATCCCCTCTGTAGGAATCTATTTTTTAGATGTTTTGACTGTTTATCAAAGTCCTCAGCCAAGGAGCAGTTCCTGCGTACTCGCAGGAACTGCCCCTTGGGGATACCTTTTTTCAGGGGGAGTGGATGGAAACTATTCCAATGTAACAGGTTATTCGTAGAGTTCGGTTTTCTATATATGTCTGTCTTTAATCGTCCATTCGTGTCTTTCTGAATGAAGATGTCAAGAAACGGAATCCTATTCCCACCAATCTCATATGTTAATCTGAGATCTAAATTATTAATGTTCAAATGGTCTATAAATGAGATGAACGATTCCCTGGTCCCGGACCATATCACAAAGATGTCATCAATATAGCGCCCCCAGAAAGAGATCTGGGGGCACCATACTGAATCGTCTTCACTAAAAACCACCGTATCCTCCCACCAGCCCAGGAACAGGTTTGCATACGTGGGGGCACATGGGCTCCCCATCGCTGTGCCCCTGAGCTGGTGGTAGAATCTAGAATCAAACAGGAAGTAGTTTCTAGTCAGAATAAATCCCATCAATTCTCGTACAAATTTATTGTGGGTGTTATATTGTACTCCACGAGATGAAAGAAAATAATCAATGGCTCTCAGTCCATGTTTGTGGGGGATTCGGCTATATAAAGATTCCACATCTATCGACACCAATATAGCCTCTTTCTCTACAGTAATATCCTCTATTCTCCTAAGTAGGTCCATCGTATCCTTGATGTGTGATGGTAAAGCAGTTACGAATGGTCGCAGAATTTGGTCTACATACGTGCTAATATTTTGGCACAGGGCATCGATCCCCGAGACGATCGGTCGTCCTTTCAAGGGATCAAGTCCTTTGTGCACTTTCGGCATCGTATAAAAAGTTGCTATCTTAGGATGTTTGGGGAGTAGATATTCAAATTCCTCCTTAGAAATCAGTTTGTCATCCTTAGCCATGATCAATAGCTCCTTCAGTTCACCTCTGAAGGTGTCAGTTGGATCCTTCCTTAATATTTCATAAGTGTCCTTGTCGTTTAGGAGTGTCAAACACATCCGTAGGTAATTACCCCTATTCATGACCACTGTATTCCCGCCTTTATCAGACGGTTTTATAATTATTTCGAGATTTTTCTCCAAATTACTTAAAACCTCTCTCTCTTCCTTGGTCATGTTCGCTGGGGTGGGATTATGTTTCGGGTCAATCTTAGTCAACTCTGAGGTCACCAATTTGTAAAATATCTCTGTACTGTCATAATCGCCCTGGGGCGGCATCTTTGTACTTTTATTTTTGAGTGTGGAGAAAGGGCCTTCACCCATCATCCTACTCCCTTCCTCCTCTAATTCCATCAAGGTGTCAAAATCACTCATCATATCCAGTGGCAGGTCCAGTTTATGACATCTCATCCGGTTGTTGACTGCGAAATATTTTTTCCATTTAAGTTTCCGGATAAAAAGATTTATGTCTTTAACCCATGTAAAAGCATCGTATCTTACTGTGGGCCCAAAACCCAGACCTGCCCTTAGTACTGATAACTCGATTTCCGACAATTCATAACTTGACAAATTGATGACCTGTGTCTTAACCCCTATCTCATCCCGTACCCTGCTTAGGCCCTGTTCGATTTCGGTGGTCCCCGTTCCCTTAGATCGTAGGGTCTCATCTCTCTCCTTTCTAAAAAAGAGGTGGCGGGAGGAGGCGGAGCCACCGAAGTAGAGGGCAATCCAGAGCCAGATGACCCAAAGCCATCTGTACCCCCCTGATAGATGTTGTGACTGTATCTTGCCCCCCTTCCCCCCCCTCTTCCAAAACCTCCCCTCCATTTTCTCCTCGTTGAACCTCTTGGAACCCAGGGATTTCTGTTATTCTTATTTTCTGAATCCGAGGACTCAGCTTCAGTAGATGAAACGTCACTCGGAAAGGTGTTTCGACTATTTTCCTGGAAATTATAAGCTTGCTTATCTCTAAAGTCCTTAAGGTCCCTTAGATATCTCTTATGTTTCCTATCTTTAATACTGAGTCTATAACGTTCAACCGAGGTTTTTAAGGTTGCTTCCCTGCTGGCAAAGTCTGTCTCTGTCTTATGTTTGAGAGCAGTCTCTATGAGTTCCTGCAATCTCACAGTGGTCTTTTGTAGGGTATTCTTTTCCTCTTCTAATAGAATCCCCATAAATCTTACAGAAGATGAAATGGATTCCTCCTCCCACTTTGCCAGTAGTTCTGTTGATCTAGATCTTGGGGCAGGTATGATAGAAATTCGCAGGCCTCTGGGAACAACACGATTTTTAATGTAGTTCTCAAGGGACTGCACCTCCCACCAAGATTTAATATTTTCTTTATATCCAATCAATAGATCGGAGAAGATGGATCTTAGGGTCTGTGTCTGTGTGGGGGTTTCTTCACTGAGCAGTTCAGAAAAGGCTTCCTTGGCATCATTAAGCCAAGTATTATCTCCAATGGGTCCGGACAAAAATCCAGCCATACCAATTTCTACTAGTCAACCAAGAGAAATGACAAATGGGGTATTACATCTATTAAAACCCAACAAAGAACCCCATAAAATCCAATATTTTATTAATCAAAACCAAAACAAAGTGCAAATTAAAACCAATATCATTCGGATTGCATATTGAGGTCACAGGGATGATTCTGGGCAAATCCCTACTCTCTCCCTTCCTGACCGCGGGGGTTGGCACCCTATTATAATATACGCAATGGCGCCCCCGCTCGACGTGGACTGACCCTACAGGCCCTGACCTGGCAGTCTTATAAAGTGCTGCTGAAAACTGTGGGCCTCAGTATCTTATCTCAGTGAGAATCTCATACATCCATTCAGACACTCTCAAGAGCCCTAGGTTAGATAGATATTCCAGGTGTTACCCTTATCTATACTTGAATTCACTGTTATAAACAGCACATAATCAGATTTTTAGCCTAGAGACACAGTCCATGTCGCCTATGCATCAGAATTAATAGATGTCAATCAAAAATGATGTAGCCAGATGACCACTGCTTCGCTCCTATGCGTAGCTCACTGCCCCCTATGCGTAGCTCACTGCCCGACGCGTTTCTCCTCCCGGACCATGGATCGACCGGAGGTTCATCAGGGGCTGTCCATAGCGTAATCGCATCGATGGCAAAACTGAAAACATCAATATGTCTCCATTAGAGGACTAACCACCCTACCATAGAGCAAAAAACAATCCCGAATTCCACATATAATCCATTACTCACATTACTATTATGCCACAAAATTGATCCTCCAATGAGGTGCAGTACCCGGCTGTGAAATAACATATGATACATAAATCCATCACATATTACATTTACATTCAGTAAAATTCCATATCCACTCGTATTTACTTACAAATTTCACTGTCCACATGTATACATCTTATTTGTGTCACAGAGTATATTTTAAGCATGCTCCAAAAAGGCTGAAAAATCCTGTTAAGGCTTCTTTTAGGCAAAGATCTTATAATATAGATAATAGATAGATAGATAGATAGATAGAAGATTAATAGAAGACAGGTAGATATAAAATAGATATGAGATACATTGCCTTCAAAAAGTATTCATACCCAGTGAACTTTTCAACATTATTTCACATTAGACCCAGAAACCTAAATTTATTATTTCAGAGAGATTTTCAGAACTTGGGCAATTTTTTTTATACCTTAACCCTCCTTTACACTTTTCCACAACTTTATACGTGACCTGTCTGGTGTATCCCTTGGTTTTCATGATGCTGTTTGATTCCTGATTTTCTCAAACAAACCTCTGAGGCCTTCACAGAACAGCTATAGTGATACTGCAAATAAGCAGGGAGGGTATCAGAATGCAGAAAGCTGAATACAAATGCACATTATAATTTTCAGATTTATATTTTTCAATAATTAGAAAACAATGTATAATTTCCTTTACACTTCACAAATACTCACTACTTTGTGTTAGAATATCAGATAAAATCCCTAAAAAATAAATTTAAGCTTGTGAGTATAATGTGAAAAAAGGTGGAAAAGTTCACAAGGTATGAATACTTGTAGTTACTATAGTAACTTAATAGTTGTATACTATTAATACTGTAGTTGTCGCGGGCGGAGGAGGGGACGCTGCGCTCTCCTACTGCTCGGGTCCGGCTGCTGCTGCTTGGTGGTGGCTCGTGCGGTGGGCCGGATCCCGGGGACTCGAGCGGTGTTCCTGAAAAAGGGGGGGATTGATTGTGGGGATTTGATATTGTCCGTGACGCCACCCACGGTTGTGGTGAGATTGGTAACACCACCGCTGCTCTGGACGGGGATCCCGGGAGCGATGACAGGGAGCAGCCTGGATGTTAGTCCTCCCCTCCGTGGGTAGGGGGTTGGTTGTCCCGGGGCCCGGTGAGGGGGTAGGGATGGATGGCAGGCGGGTTACAGGGCCTGGTGAGGTGCAGGGTCGCGGGGGCAGCGCTGTGCCGCATGGCACGGTGGTACTCACTCAGCCAATGATAAACACAGAGTCTCCGGTAAAACAAACGGCTGGATGGACGGGTCCCACAGATGGCTGCGGTGTTTCTCCTCCCGGCAGGTTGATGGTGACTGCCTTTCCCTGCACCTGTGTAGTGTAGACGGTTCCAATGGGTTCCCACCGGTAACCCGCTCCCCAGCTTGAAGGTTGCTGAAGGAGCCCCTTTTGCCCGCAGGCTCTGGCCCTGGGAACTTTAGCCTTGGCGGTGACTGTGTTTCCCTCTAACGGTTGGACTGTTGCCTTCTGTCGGGACTTGGCTGCTGGGAAACCCAGGAGGTTCCCTTCGCTAACGGATTTGACAAATTGCACGGCGACTCCTAGCCTTGTCGGGGTCCATAAGCCCCTGGCGGATGGTGCTGGCTTCTCTTTGTGTACCGGTCCGGTACAGCCGGGCCACCGCCCGTCCACGGTCCTTACGGCTAGCTCCAATAGGCCTCTCCTGCAGACGGTCACCACCGTCTGCCAACCTTGCTGTTCCGTCCGGGCCACACACCCGGACCACTTTCTGTCTGCTCCTTTACCACTTCACTCTCCTCTCACTTTCACTTCCAAAACTCGACTCTACTGCAAACTATCTGCTCTCTTTTCCCGCCTCCAGGACTGTGTACTCCTCGGTGGGCGGGACCAACCGCCTGGCCCACCCCCTGGTGTGGACATCAGCCCCTGGAGGAAGGCAACAAGGGTTTAGGTCTGACTTAGGTGTGCCTGACCGGGAGTGTGGGGTGTGTTGGTGTAGTGCTTGTGACGTCCTGGCTTGCCCAGGGCGCCACATTCCCCCTTAGTAAAATGCAGACCGTCCGCGGGCTGCCCGTCCATCACCGGTTTTATTTTCACAACTGAAAAAGATAAACGGTAAAACATATTAAAACATTTTTCAATCTTCCCACATCGGGAGGCACATACTTAAACGTTGCTAACGCTAACGGCTTCCGCTCTCTCCCACCCAAGCAACCTGGCCCTGATGCTGCCCCTAAGCAAATGGGCAACACCCCTTGACCCCAGTCCAGCACAAGTTACCCGAGCGGGTTCTGTCCTTTTCAGGGGACCCACGTCCATGGGAACCCCTGAAACCCCCGGAGGATTGCCACCGGTTGCGGTAGTGGCGGGCCTGGGCCATCACTTCCCTCCAGGCCCATCCTCCAAATCAGCCTCTCCGGAGGCGGCAATGGTAAAGCCAACATTTTTATTTACATACCACAAGTTCGTGGTTGCCCTGCCAGTTCTCGGGCTTGTCCGTAGTAGTTTCTATGCATAAACTTGCAAACAGTCCCCACGGGGACAACAGCTGCCGGCAATGACTGGTTCAAATCAGGGTTTTGTCAATCAGGTGAACTTCGGTTGATCACTCTATCATTCTTTTAAAACTTTTAAACGGTACTTTGGTGTTCCCAACGGGGACAACTTGCAGCGGAGCTCCGCTGCCATCACTCTAGGTTTTCTGCTGAGGTGGCCTCATCCTCTGCTACCAACATGTCGAACATGCAGTGACAGGCCTGTTGGGAGAGGGGTGCCCGGTATTCCCTCCCACCGGTGCGCAGGATGTAATAAACCACCGGCTCTCCCTCGTAGCGGAGACGCTCCCTCGCCTCCTCGGGTGCAGAAGTGGGCTCGGCGCCGGAGCCGGAGTCGTTATCCTTCATCCCCGCGCCAGGCGGATTGCTGCCAGCTGCCGCAGTTTCCAGGCCACCGTCATCCAGCACATCAGATTCAGCTGTAGTAACACGGGGTAGCAGATCGGGTTGGTCAACACTGAGGTGCCCCATGAGTAACGGCAGGGACGACATGAGGGCCGAGACAGGACCGGGCCCCCCAGCCGCAGTGGCCGGTCCTGGTAGGACATGGGGACGTGGGTTACCCGTCGACTCCGTCACATCTGCTCCCATCCCATACATTGGGGCAGTTGCAACCAGCATTTCCACCTCATGGGTCCACTGCTCCATCATGAGATATATCTGATGTTGCTGGCGCTGATTGAACTCGACCACTCTGGCCTTCATCCATGCCACGGTCCCGGTCTCGGGCACAGCGCCTGGTGCCATCCTGGCTGGGGCCTCTGATACATCTTCATTAAGGGGTCGCGATCTCGGCGGTTCCCCCAGGGGCGATTCAGGACGGCCCCGCGCGTCTGCAGCCAGTCGGTCCGCCGGGGCGGATTGGCAGGGTGTCGCTACCGGTTGGACGGGTAGCGGGCCTAGTGGTGGGGCGGCAGCCACTAACACGGGTAGCGGGGGAGGAGGCAGGGTGAGCGGGTGCAGGCCGGGCCCCCCAGCCGCAGTGGCCGATCCCTCGGGAATACAGGGACGTGGGTCTCTTACCCGCTCCTCCGAATCCTCCTCCACCGCGCGTCTCCGCATAGCAGCCACCACCTCCGCCATGTCGGTCTCCCACTCCTCCAGGAAGAGCTGCATATGGGCCTGCAGCTGGTTACTCAGCGGGGCGGTCTGGTCACTCAGCCACGTCGCTGTGCCAGGTGCGGGGGCTTCTTCGTTGGTAGTCTGACTGTGCATCTCGGCAATAAGGTTTTCCAGGAACCCGGTATCGCTGCAGAGTCCTGGCGTCCCTGCTATTATAGCCGCGGGCTACATGCGGCCAGACGCCATCAGTCCCCCTTAGTCTCTTTCCGGTACCTCCTCTACAGTGGCGGGGTTTTGGCCTTCGCGCCTCCACTGCTCGAGGAGACGCTTGAGCGGGAATTTTTCACGCCCAAGATAGCGGCTTCTCAAATTTTTCGGCCGGACACCTCCGGTGGTCACAAGGCGCACCTCTACCAGACGGCAGAGCGGTAAGATCCTGTTCGTGACGCCAAGTTGTCGCGGGCGGAGGAGGGGACACTGCGCTCTCCCACTGCTCGGGTCCGGCTGCCGCTGCTGCTCGGTGGTGGCTCGAGCGGTGGGCCGGATCCCGGGGACTCGAGCGGCGTTCCTCGCCCGTGAGTGAAAAAGGGGGGGGATTGATTGTGGGGATTTGATATTGTCCGTGACGCCACCTACGGTTGTGGTGAGATTGGTAACACCACCGCTGCTCTGGATGGGGATCCCGGGAGCGATGACAGGGAGCAGCCTGGATGTTAGTCCTCCCCTCCGTGGGTAGAGGGTTGGTTGTCCCGGGGCCCGGTGAGGGGGTAGGGATGGATGGCAGGTGGGTTACAGGGCCTGGTGAGGTGCAGGGTCGCGGGGGTAGCGCTGTGCCGCATGGCACGGTGGTACTCATTCAGCCAATGATAAACACAGAGTCTCCGGTAAAACAAACGGCTGGATGGACAGGTCCCACAGACGGCTGCGGTGTTTCTCCTCCTGACAGGTTGATGGTGACTGCCTTTCCCTGCACCTGTGTAGTGTAGACGGTTCCAATGGGTTCCCACCGGTAACCCGCTCCCCAGCTTGAAGGTTGCTGAAGGAGCCCCATTTGCCCGCAGGCTCTGGCCCTGGGAACTTTAGCCTTGGCGGTGACTGTGTTTCCCTCTAACGGTTGGACTGTTGCCTTCTGTCGGGACTTGGCTGCTGGGAAACCCAGGAGGTTCCCTTCGCTAACGGATTTGACAAATTGCACGGCGACTTCTAGCCTTGTCGGGGTCCGTAAGCCCCTGCCGGATGGTGCTGGCTTCTCTTTGCGTATCGGTCCGGTACCGACGGGCCACCGCCCATCTACGGTCCTTATAGCTAACTCCAATAGGCCTCTCCTGCAGACGGTCACCACCGTCTGCCAACCTTGCTGTTCCGTCCGGGCCACACACCCAGACCACTTTCTGTCTGCTCCTTTACCACTTCACTCTCCTCTCACTTTCACTTCCAAAACTCGACTCTACTGCAAACTATCTGCTCTCTTTTCCCGCCTCCAGGACTGTGTACTCCTCGGTGGGCGGGACCAACCGCCTGGCCCACCCCCTGGTGTGGACATCAGCCCCTGGAGGAAGGCAACAAGGGTTTAGGTCTGACTTAGGTGTGCCTGACCGGGAGTGTGGGGTGTGTTGGTGTAGTGCTTGTGACGTCCTGGCTTGCCCAGGGCGCCACATTGTTCTCAGGTCCCAAGTGCTGCTTTTGTCATTATGCTGTGTGCTGTTGCTGATTTCTATCTGTGTGTCAGTGTATTACAAATCCACTGCTGCTACAACCAGCCGCCTACTACGATATCCGATGCTGCAAGTATCCATGTCGGCCTCTGCTACAACCATCCTGGCCGAGTCCATGACACCTGCTGCTTCTGCTGTTCCTACATCAGAGATTGTCGGCAATACTGATGTTGTTTAATATGGAAGAATGGCATTTGGAAATCCACTGCATGTGAAGATATTTGCAGATTTTATTTTGATACTAGCTGTAGTACCCGGTATTGCCCAGGATAGTAACTGTCTTTCTCTGTCTCTCTCTCATTCTTTCTCTCTCCCACTCTGCCATTCTCCCTCTCACCCGCTTTCCCTCTAACCCACTTTCCCATTCTCCCACTCTCTCTCTTTCTGTCTCTCTGTCTCTTTCCCACTCTTCCACTCTCCCTCTCACCCACTCTCCCTTTCTCTCATTCCTTCTCTCCCATTCTCTCACCCTCCATTTCTCTGTCTCTCGCTCTCTCTCCCATTCTCCCACTCTCCCTTTCACCCACTCTTACTCTCTCCCACTCTCCCTGGGGTCATCTGTCGCAGCATCTGTCTTCCTGACTGGCACCCAGTCTAACACCTGCAGCCCAACACCTTCACCATCCGAGGCTCTCGTGAACAACACATGTGGTTACGTAGTTAAACTCCTTTAGGTTAAGGTTTTAGGCTATGGGACCCGCCCACAGCCATGACTCAGTCATGGGTACGGGATTGAAAAACACCTGTCTTGATTTTGGCAAGAGTTTTGTCGTTACGTGGCGGGGTAGCTCAAGAAGTTGCGATTTTTTTTTCCAAAAATCTCAAATTATATAATAGTGCAGTTTGGAATTTTAGTGCAGTGAACTTCTTATAATACATGCCATTTTGAGTTGAGCTGGCTTTTTTGATTTTCCTTTTAGGTTTTCTTTATCCTGTGGCCCTGTGGATCCGTTAATCCCTTGCTCGCTCTGGGAGCTATACAGTTACTTGCCACAGGTAAGAAAAGCATCATATCCTTGAAACTAAGTTGTTTACCCTCAATTTTGGAAAAGTGTTAACAATTTTGTCCAGCCCATTTTGGGGGTTTTATGTGAAATTATGGCTAATTTGCCTTTTTTTTTACTTTTTTTTCTGTTGTTCCAATACACGCAAAAGAAATAAATGTGTATAACAAAAAGTGTTTAAGGCCTCCATCACACGTCAGTGATTCTGGTACATATGTTGCAGTTTTTATATGTCCCAGAATCACAGACATACGCAGAACAATTAAAATCAATGGTACTGCACACACATCAGTGATTTTCCCTGACTTGTTTTCATGCGGCATACACGCATGCCCATGTGTTCCACACGGAGACATGTCTGTTTTTTTCTAGCATCACTAATGTCCCACGGACCCCATAGTGGTGTGGTCCATTTAACACGTACCTAAAAAACACGTACATTTAAAATAAAAAGCTTTTTAAACTCACTCATTTCCCAGCGATGCTATCTTCAGCCGCTGCTGTCTCTTATTTCCAGGCCGGCTAATTATGCTCATGAATATGCACTGAACAGCCGACCAGGAAGTAGCTGCAGAGGGGAGACAGCGGCGGCCGGACACAGCATTGCGGGAGACTTCAGCACCACAGTCAGCAGTGCTGGGGACAGGTAAGTATAATAAGTGCCTGATCTCCATATATTATCACGGATAGCACACAGAATTCACACGTGTGTCGAAATCACTGCACACGGAGGGACATACGCACCCTTATCATGTCAGTGAAAAACGTGTGTTTTTCACTGACGTGTGAAAGAGGCCTAGTTGCAATAATTTTCTTGAAGAAATACTTTATTTTCTGGAACAATATCAAGGGTGCCCACACTTTCAGCTGTTACTGTAGATTCTGAATGTGATAGAGAAATGATCCATGTGGGTCAGAAACTTCATGTGTTTGCATTAGTCAATAAAATGCCCTCACAGATTTTTTTTTTTTTTTTAGAATTTGTGGAGTGCTGCCATTTTTTTCATGTTTAAGGACTGAGCTCCCACACTACGGCCACTGCGCAGCTTTTCCTTTCCTTTGATGTTAGATATGTGATATATATTTATGGAATAGTAATGGAAAATAAAGCCGTCCTGATTCCTTTATGTTTATCCTATATAAATTAGACACAACACTGGGGATACACAATTTTCCCACACACTAAATTTATAAGCCTTCAACCCAAGCACCGCAAAGGCCAGCCATTCATAGGCTGCACAGAAATTTCCCTATTTTAGTCATTTCACTCTGTACACCAATTTTTTTTTCTTGGGAAGAAACGTCTAGGCCATTTTTTATGTTTGTCTTATAAACAATCTTCTGAGAGCCAAGGAAAATACCGGAAGTATATTATTCCATCTTGATCCCATTTGGCATATTTCACTGAGGAATTTCAGTGACCTTCCAGGGAGCTGACACTGCAAACCTCAAAGTTAAAAATAGGATGTGTGTGAGCCATGGTGCACAGGATAAATGTACAATATCAAGGAAAAAGATACAGACTGCTGCAGCCAAGATACAACGTACCAGCCCTACCATTTTTCCTTTATAATACTGATATTGTCTAATATGGCAGAATGGCATTTGGAAATCAACTGCATGTGAAGATATTTGCAGATTTTATTGAAATACAAGCTGTAGTACCCGGCGTTGCCCAGGATAGTAACTGTCTCTCTCTGTCTCTCTCTCATTCTTTCTCGCTCCCACTCTGCCATTCTCCCTCTCACCCACTCTCCCTTTCTCTCTTTCTCTTCCATTCTCCCACTCTCCCTCTCTCTGTTTCTCTCTCTATATCTCTCTTCCACTCTCCCTCTCTGTCTCTCTCCCACTCACCCTCTGCCCCACTCACCCACTCTCTCTTTCTCTCTCTCCCTCTCTCCTATTCTCCCACTCTCCCTTTCTCTCTCTCTGTCTCTCTCGCTCTCTCTCCCACTGTCCCATTCTCCCTCTCTCCCACTCTTCCTTTCACCCACTCTCCCTCGCTCTCTCTCTTCCACTCTCCCGCTCTCTCCCACTCGCCTTCTCTCTCTCTCTCCCACTCTCCCTCTCACCACCAAAATCATATTAACTGACACATAAGCTTCTTATACTAAGAATGTCCTTTGTTGCTTATAGCAACCGATCAGAGCTCCTATTAACGACCCGTAGTGTTGCGGGCAGGGGACAGACCACGGCAGGGGGGGCTGCTCGAGACATTCAGATCCGGTTTCGTGGTGGTGGCTCGAGGGAAAGCCGGACCCTGGCCTGAGCACGAGTCTGTCGCCCGCAAGTAAAAAGGGGAATTATTATATAGGGGAGGTTCTGTCAGTGACGCCACCCGTGGGGTGCGCTGATTTTGGTGACACTGCCGCTGCCGCTGGGCTGCAGGGTTGGACCGGATGGTGTTGGTGTACTCACAGATCCGGAATAAATTCACACAGAGTCCAGATGGTAAACCAAATTGCCAGTGACCGGTGACCTCTGGCGGGTGTGTTCCGATCCCACACCCTGGTACAGCAGACAGGGGTCCCTTCCTCCTGCACTTAGTGTTTGTGTCCTTTTTGTCAACTACTCCGCATGAAACGGGGAAGTCCACTCCCGGTGATACTGTGTGTTGGAAGCTGTGGTCCGCGGGAACTGACCAATGGGATCTTAGCAGGCAATTGCAGAGCCCTATCCCCCTTGTTGGGCTTCCGTCTTGCTCTATCTGGGCCTCCTGTGGGACAAGACCTGAAATCTTGTCCCCGGCTTAGTAAGGTGCGTGAAGCTGTCTTCGCCCTAGGGTCCAGGTACCCTATCGTGCACGGCTCCAGGCCGGATCCCCGCTTTCGGTACCAGCGGGCTACAGCCTGCCCCGGTCCACTTAAGGTCTCCCGCGACGGGATCTCCATCGCCTGTGGCTCTGTTTGTTGACTGCCACCTAGTCAGTTTGTCAGTAGTCCGGTAGTTCAGGAGCTCCAACCTCTGACCACCCTGTCACTTCACACTCCTCTCACTTTCTCTTTCTGTCTGACTCACTCACTGTCTGACTGAAACTGGCCCCTCCCATCACACCTCAGAACCCCTAGGTGGGCGTCGCCATCCACTTGGCCCCGCCCAGTGGTGTGTCCCTATTGTGATGGGGGGTGACTAGGGTTTGCTGGCTGATGTTGTGTACCTAGACGGGAGGGGTTGTGATGGAGGATCAAAGAGGAGGGACGCCTGCACCTGGAAGAGGGGTGCAGTCATCTGACACCCTGATTTTGTCACGGCGTCACAGTAGCAAAATAGAAGCAGAGCTGTGATTGGTTACTATAGGCCACCTGATAAATATCCAGGCTAACTGTCAAAATAGCCAATATATTACCTCACATATCCAAACAGTAAGAAAGTGGGTTTTTTTGGAGAATAACTATAAAGCGCGGGGTTAAATTTTCCCCTCAAAACATAGTCGATAACATTTCCTGAGTGTGTGTCCTTTAGCGGACATACACACATACATATTCTCAGCTTTATATATTAGATGCCTACACATGTAATGTTCTTTAACCAATTGGACAGCACGGTGGCTCAGTGGTTAGCACTGTTACATCAACATCTGCAAGGAGTTTGAATGTTGTCCTAATGTTTGGGTGGGATTCCTCCCACACTCCAAAAACATACTGGTAGGGAATTTAATTGTGAGCTCCAAGGGGGACAGTGATGATGATAATCTCTGTAAAACGCTGGGGAATATGATAGTGCTATATAAGCAATGCATAATAAACAGAAATAATAATAATAATAATAAACAAATTCCTGCTCCATGACATACTATTTTGTCATGGAGTGGATGCGAATGTTTGACGCAGGCTCAGGAGCAGAGTCTGCTGCATACAGGGCAGGTGTCGGCTGTGTTTTGCTGCAGAACCTGACTCTAACAGCAGCATCCAGAGTAGAGTTGAGCGAAGTTCGATTCGAACGGTTCGCCAATTTCAAATTCGAGTGATTATAGGCGGTGTTTGAGTCGTTCTACAAACTCAAACTATTTGCTTCAAGTTCAGCAGTTCGAGTTACCGTTCGATAGCGGTTCGATCACCAAAAGCGTGGCTTTTCACAGTAATGTGCGCACGTGGTGTATCTGCATGCGTACTGCGTCCCCAGCACAATCCCTCTCTCTTTCCGGGCGCGGCGCTGCACGACTGTCACAAAGCTCTTTTGAAAATGGCTGCCGCTCATTATTCAATCTGGTATTCCCTGCTTTCCCCGCCCACCGGCACCCATGATTGGTTGCAGTCAGACACGCCCCCCACAGCTATCTCACTGCAGCCAATCACAGCCGCTGGCGGGGGGTTCTATATCGTGCAGTAAAATAAATAAATAAATAATTAAAAAAAAAAACTGCGGTTCCCCCTAATTTTGATACCAGCCAGGATAAAGCCACACGGCTGGAGGCTTGTATTGTCAGGATGGGGAGCCCCCCACCCTAACAATATCAGCCAGCAGCCGCCCGGAATTGCCGCATCCATTAGATGCGGAAGTCCCGGGACTCTACCCGGATCATCCCGAATTACCCTGGTGCAGTGGCAATCGGGGTAATAAGGAGTTAATCATGGCAGGCGTCTCCCTGAGATACCTTCCATGATTAACCTGTAAGTGAAAGTAAATAAACACACAACGAAAAATCCTTTATTTGGAATAAAAGACAAAAAAACACCCTTTTTCACCATTTTATAAAAATCCCCAAATACCCCTCCAGGTCCGACGTAATCCACCGAGGTCCCGCGACACATCCAGCTCTGGTACATGAAGCTGACAGGGAGTGCTGTAGAACACGAGCGCTCTGTGTCAGATCCACGCAATAATGAAGTAAGCCGCGCTGTCAGCGGGAACGTCACTGAGGTAATGCCTGCATGTGCGGTGATGATGGGGGTTGTAGTGCCTGCATGTGTGCGGTGATGAGTGCGGAAGTGC